>NC_050532.1:26498507-26508489 GCF_002922805.2 Oryzias melastigma | reverse complement strand
AGCGATGACAAACCTGACACGAATACTGTCACTATCAGAGAGCTGGAGGAGAGATGATGCTCTCCTGGAGGCTTCCTGGAGTTCCTGTTTAGTTATCAGGACTGAAAAATCTGCTGTGACTTTTATGATACAGAGCTTTATTACTGTCAGTTTATTGTTGCTAAAGCCTGTCGGATTAACAGGTTCTTAAATCTGAGAGTCGTACTAAACCGCTAAGTTTTTAGGAATTCTTTGAGTTTAAACATTAATCTGAGTAGATTATAGAGCACGATCGCTGGATGATTTTCACCCGATTGCATTTTTCTAAGTGTCATGGGTCTCTAGATAAACATGTCCCAGAAATGGCTGGACCAAGGACCAAATCTCCAATAACATTATTTATTTATTTTTTCTTAAATTCCTAATTTTTCTGTCATTTTCAGGGATGTTTTTAGGATCTTCCAATGCCTCATTTTTCTTACTTAAACCATAGTTGAAAAGAAAACTACTCTAATTTCTCATGTGTTGTCATATTTCGATCTATGCTTTATGACAAATACTTTTTATTGGGTATATTATATGCAAAAGTGATGGTGTAACTTTTTAGAGCAAAAGTGTTCTAGGGTTAAAAAACAAAATTAATTTCTAAACGACTGATTAAAAATACTTCTACAAACCTTTTTAATCAGCTAAAATGGACACACAACACTGTTCTACGGTGGCCTCGAAGGGCAAATCCTAACAAATACCTCGACGGAAAAACATATTAAAGATCACAACAATAGTAAAAAACTTTACATTTTATAAATAAAAACAAACGTTTTTTTTTTATCTCCAAAATAAGTTTTTTTCCCCCCTGGAATTTTGTTTTATCTCTAAAATATAATGTGTTTTTTTTCTTTTTTATTGTTTTTATTTTTTTTTCCTAGATTTTTTTCTCTATAAAAAAAATAATGTTTTTTGTTTAATCTCTAAAATAAGCTTTTTTTCTGGAATTTTGCTTTATCTCTAAAATATTTTTTTATTTGTTTGTTGTCAGGAATTTATTATTTAAATATATATATTGTTTTTCTGGATTTTTTAATATTTCTAAAACGTTTTTTTTTCTGGAATTTTGTTCTATCTCTGAGACTTATTTTTTTTTTTTCTTAATATGGTTCAGCATTGCTTAGTTGATGAGATTAGCTCTTCAGGGCCACCGTACCGTTCAGATCTCTGCACTGACATCCTGCCCATTTCAGACCTGAACTCCCTGATCCAGGTCTCCAGGTCTCCTGATCTTCAGGTCGCCAGGTCTCCAGGTCTTCCCGCTCACCTCACTCTGCCATAGAACTGTCACTGGTAGTCGCTGCACGTTCAGCCAAACATCAAAGCTAAACTCTTCAGCTCAGAGGTCACACAAACCAAACTCTACACACACACCTGCTGCACTTCAAACTTCTGAAACTGTATTATATTTATATATTCTATACCAAAACTTCCTGCACTCACTTCTTTCTACTCTCCTTTACTGAAATGTACTAACTCATAATTTTATTATTATTTGCTACAGATTTCAGCTGAAGGTAAATTTAGTTTGTGCACCAATAAATCATAAAGTTCATCCAACTTAGACTTTTACATATTTAATCTTCTTTAAAGATTCATCACATTCTAAACGTATCTTTAAATGTTTTTTTCCATTGATTGTTTAAATCAGGGGGGTCCAGATCCAGTCCTCGAGGGTCGGTGTCCTACATGTTTTCCTGTTTACCTGCCATTTAAACTCCCTATCGGCCAAACTCACCTGATCCAGGTGATCAACACCAAATAAGGCGGGATTTCTGGAAAACCAGCAGGAGGTCGGCCCTCTGTGAATTTTGTACTTTTATAATCACTAACTTTGGTTGAGGGTTTATTTATAAAACTATATTCATACTACAATATTGGAAATAAAACGTACTCTTATTCCCAGCCTATTGACAGTAATGGGAGGAAACGATCAGCACAATGATGAGAACCAAATGTGGAAACAAAACTGGACCAGAAACTAGGTTTGAATGAGAATGTGAATGCTTTTTTTTTTTTTTTTGCAGACATTTATTATATCTGGGAGTATGGGGTCCGGGGAGCCTTACTCAGGGCTGTCCGGTCTCTGTACGACCGGAGCAGGAGCTTGGCTCGCATGGCCGGCAGTAAGTCAGACCTGTTTCCGGTGCATGTTGGACTCCGGCAGGGCTGCCCTTTATCACCGGTTCTGTTCATAGTCTTTATGGACAGAATTTCTAGGCGCAGTCAGGGGCCGGAGGGGATCTGGTTTGGGGACCACAGGATTTCATCTCTGCTCTTTGCAGATGATGTTGTTTTGTTGGCTCCATCAAGCCGGGATCTCCAGGATGCATTGGGGCGGTTTGCAGCCGAGTGTGAAGCGGCTGGGATGAGGGTCAGCACCGCTAAGTCTGAGGCCATGGTTCTCGACCGGAGAAAGGTAGTTTGTCCTCTCTCGGTGGGTGGAGTGCTCCTGCCTCAGGTGGAGGAGTTTAAATATCTTGGGGTCTTGTTCACGAGTGAGGGAAGATCGGACCGTGAGATCGACAGGCGGATTGGAGCGGCGTCCACTATTATGCGGTCGCTGTACCGGTCCGTTGTGGTGGAGAGAGCTGAGCCGGAAAGCAAAGCTCTCAATTTACCGGTCGATCTTCGTTCCAGTACTCACCTATGGTCATGAACATTGGGTCGTGACCGAAAGAACGAGATCCCGACTACAAGCGGCTGAAATGAGTTTTCTCCGCAGGGTGGCTGGGCGCTCCCTTAGAGATAGGGTGAGAAGCTCGGTCACCCGGAGAGAGCTCGGAGTAGAGCCGCTTCTCCTCCGCATCGAGAGAAGCCAGTTGAGGTGGCTCGGGCATCTGATCCGGATGCCTCCTGGACGCCTCCCTGGTGAGGTGTTCCGGGCATGTCCCACTGGGCGGAGGCCCCGGGGAAGACCCAGGACACGCTGGAGAGACTATGTTTCTAGGCTTGCATGGGAACGCCTCGGGGTCCCCCCTGAAGAGCTGGAGGAAGTGGCCGGGGAGAGGGAAGTCTGGGCATCTTTGCTTAGACTGCTACCCCCGCGACCCGGTCCCGGATGAAGCGGAGGAAGATGGATGGATGGATGGATGGCATTTATTATACAAGTTAAAGGGCCTATGCCATGAAAAACCAACTTTTTTTAGCTTTTAAGTGTACTATGCTGTTCATTCCTCCCTATAAACAACCCGAAAATTGTATTTTGATCCATTCACGCATTTCTGAGTAATCCTCTAAACCCCTCCCACCCTGAAAAACGAGTGGGTCCTCACATTATGATGTCACAAAGTGAGGAACAGCCCCATCCAGGAAGAGTCTGCGCTGGCAGCACTGCCCCCGCGCTAACACAAACACACACTTTCTTCATGGAGCTAGCAGTGATTGACAAAAAAGCTTTCAGTTTAAATTCACAATATCGTATATCTTCCAGTTGTGATCCATCTCCAATAAACGGAGGGTCTAACAGGCGCTTGTTACTTTTCACAAACCACAGAGTGCCCTGGCTCCTTTAAGAGCCCCCCCCCCGGACGTGCACAATCGTGCAAACGCCGACTGTCTGTGGTTTTTGTGTTGTGTAGTGATGAAACGCTCATCAGATTTAGTGTTTAAAGGGTAACCAAACCATAAATTAATTTTTTTGGTCTGTTTACATCTATAAATGGGGGTTTAAAAGTGCTGTCTGTTGGTTGTTGCCAAATTTTTGACAAATTAAAATAAACTTGTTAAAAAATAGTCTAAAACTGTCTGTGTGCTGCCCCCTACAGGTGTATTACAGTTAAAGTTTGTGATTGGTTTACTGGTCCCGGAAGTTTGGCTCCAGTATAAAAGCCCCGCCCATCTTTGATTCTGTAACAGTTCATCGTTATCGTGCTAGCTCTAGCATGGAACGTAGGTGCATTACCTTCAGTTGTCAAAAATCTGTCCTGGGGATGGATTTGTAATTAATTTTTCTCTCGGGATTGTTTGTTTGATTCGTTAGCATTTATTAGCTTATGATGCTAGCTGAATTTTACCACTCAGACACGGGTCCCCTGCGGACCTGCTCACCCTCAGCTGTGCCGACAGCCCTGGTAAGGTTCTGGACCATGAAGAAGGCGGAGGCAACAAGTACTCAACCTCCTAAGAAAGTTCTTTCCAAAGAACTTTCTTAGGAGCCACACCTCCACCGTTTGCCTCCACTAGCCCCGCCCCCTTTTGGCATTTTTAAAATCTGGGCTGAGAATGGAGTCAGCTTCTAACTGCCCTGTTTGGTTTCGCTTTAAACTTCGTGTGGTGGCATACGCCGAAGAACATTCTGGTGAGGAATCTGCTCGATGTTTTAGGGTGAATCCTAAACATATTCTAGAATGGCGAATGAAGATGGGTGATATTGAGACGGCGCTGCAGAAAGGAAGCAACAAACAAACTATTTCCTGGTGAAGTTATAAAGAAAGCGAGCGACGAATTAGAAAAACTAGTTTTAACGTGGATCATAGAGCAAATGTGAGAGTGTCTCCAGGGAAATGGTTCAGGTGTGTCCAGCCAATTAGAACATTCCAGATCAGGATTTGTTGGAAAACATGCGGGAATGCCGTCCTCGATGCCTGGAGTTGCCTGTTCTTGATATATATACCCTTTAAAATTGCATGTATCACACTAAACCGAGCCTTCTTGATAATGGCACCTTCACCACCAATCGGCGCTGCCATGAGTCTGCTGGTCCAACGGCAAATCATCCGATACAAGAAAAACGGATTCTTAGATCTCAGAGACTGAATCCAAGATGGAACCATAAAAGGAAAAGAAGATCTGGTTTATTGGGGAATTTAGCTCAATCAGTTGCTGGTTGAGGGAAGAATGTTTTATTAATCAACCGGCCGATCTGTAATCCAGTCTGCCTGCAGTCACATAACTTCAAATACAGAGGTAAAAAGCGCCGCTCCTCACAGCATCCGACATAATTGGAATTTCGCGAACACACCTGGGAGGCAGCGGCCCTTTGAGCAGAAAACCAGCCGTGCGGATGCGGTCCCTTTCAGTAGTGCTGAGGGGGCAGAGTGACATACGAGCGTCCTCAGTGTTATCCACTGGTGCTGATGTCACTTCAGATCCGCTGACATCCCTGCTGCAGCTGTAAGGTTAAAGCACGTGCGCGGCGCATCCACACATGGCTGCTCCCTGACAGCAGGCCTACAGTCAATCACCCTCACGCCCACACGCTTCGCCTTAGCATGAAATACGGGATGTATTTGCGGTTGTTGAGCCCACACTCTCGTCTGAAGAGAGATGTGCTCAACATTATGAGGTCAAATGCAAAAGAGTCATGTGACATGCAGCCACAGGAAGAACTGTACGATGCATCTTGATGCTTTTCCCTGAGAATGTTGTTACAGCTAAAATTAGGCTAACAAGTCTTGTTGGTACCAGTTAAGACATAAAGCTACATCCTTACACAGAAAAAACATTTAGACATCTGCAAAAAAAATGTTTCCAAAAACTAAGCTAAGCTAGAACATCTTCTGTATTTTCTGGAGTGTAAGTCACACTTTTAGGAGAATGGTGTGACGTTTCAGAACAAATCCGCCCAACCCAGCGTAGCTAAAATAAAGAATAAATAAATACAACAATAGTAATCTTTTCATCTGTATAAGAAAAGTAATACATGTTGAGAAGAAAAAACATCAGATTCTCTTCCATGTTTGTTTTGGACAACACTTAACAAATACTTATACTCAGATGCTGCGCCCTCTAGTGGTTGTTAGAGGAAACAACTGCTGAAGGACAGCCCGTGTTTACTGAGAAAATAACAAATATATAACCCTTTTGATGTCTAAAAAATTAAAATAAATAAATCGCTCCTGAGTATAAGATGCATCCCTGGCTAAACTATGAAAAAAAACCCTGCAACTTATACGTCAGAAAATACGGAATTTGGAGATGGCTTACCTCAAAAGATTGTAACCGTAAATAATATTTCAGGTAAATGCTAGCTGCTTTTGGCTAATTTAGGCCTTTTTTTTTTTTTTTTTTTTTTTTTAAGCCTGTTTCAGAGTTTAGCTAATATTTCAACTATATACTATCGGTTTTGAATAATTTAGGCTTTTCTTTTTCTTTTTTTTAGGCTATTTGGAGTTAGGCTACTATTTACACCCTAGCTGTTTTGGATAATTTAGGCTTTTTCAATTTTTTAAGCTATTTTGAAGCTTGGCTGTTTTTTCAGCGACATGCTAGCTATTTTTAGCTAACCTAATTTTTTTTGTAGGTTTCTTTTAGTATTTTTGCCCCTTGTGCGATGGACTTTGACACCCCTGTGCTAGAGTTTTTCTTCTTTTTACCATCATGGGGAAGTTACTAACCCAAACATGTTAGCCCATGTTTCTGCTCAGAAGAAGCGAGTAGTTAGTAGACCTACACTTCTTTAATTTATCTGTTATTAAGACACACAGGGAGAAGTGTTTGTGTTCTGATTGTGTGTTTATTTTCATCTCTACAGTCTTTAGATACAAAAACATGATCGCATTTGTCAATCGCTGTATTTTATTGTGAAAAATTGGTTCTATTTTGAAAATAAACCAGATTTTCTCATGAATCTTGATGTAACTTCCTGCCAGAATTGACGCAGATCGTTCGCATCTCGTGCACAAAACAGACCAGACACTGAAACGATCCGTGGCACGGCGCGAACCTTCCATGGAGCGCCTGGTGTGACCACCACCATAGGTTAACAAGGGCGCCGAACGGAAGCGGCCTCCATTCCACGCCTCTTCGTGACGCTTCTGCGTCCAGTCTGAACCAGGCGTGATGCAGTCTTCTGCATTCTTAACAAATTGTTGTCTAGGTAACTTGGAAAACAAATAGTCATTTCCTGGTTGAAGGGACGTTTCAGTGCATGGTTCTTTTGCATGTTTTCACAATCACCTCCAGGACTCCACGAACCAGATAAAGACAAAGATTCATATCTTCCTTCATGTCCCAGAAGATATGACATTTTCCTGACCAGACTTTAAATCATTACAGAAGTGGGAGCAAAGATCAAACTAGGTAAAGAAAATACGACTGCTTTTTTCAGAGGCTAAAGGTTTTTACCTTTGGTTGAAATGCTGCTCATGTAAGAGTTCGACAGAGCAGAAAAGTAAAGCTAAAGGATGGAGTTCATGCATGAGTGCAAAAAAGCACAAAGCAGGAAATGCTTTGAATAAAGTCCTCAGGCGCTGTCATAGGATGAAAAAACAAAAACCAACAACCTGCGATTCAAACAATGAAAATGTGTGGATGAACTCAGACGTAAACACACAGAACACGTGGTTCCTGTCCGCTCCATCTGGCCGCTCGGATGTAAATGAGCTCACTGAAGAGGGAATCTTCTCCCGCTCATTCAGTCGTTTTTAGCTCTCCCACCCTGATTTGTCACCCTGCACACATTCGTGGGCGGTTCTGTGTGAATCTGGGCGTCTCGTGTGCCACACAGCCTGGAAGAGGTGCTGATTACATCAGCCACATTATCAGCCATGAATGAGAGTCCCTTCATCATCAGATCAGATTCAGACAGAAACATGCTCTCGGATTGTTTCACTTTTTAGTGTTAGATATCAACATCTGAAGGAGCAGTTCAATGTCATCATTCACACGGTGACACTTTTATAATTTAGATGAATCGTTAAAGTGAAGATGAATAAATACCTTAAAGGAATGTCCAGATCCGATCACGAGGTTGATGACTCCATCAGTATAGAATATTTAATTTATTCTCATTATGATCAGTGCTTTATGTCTCAAGCACAAATATGAATATAAAAATAAATATAGAAAAAGTAAACTAAAAGTATACTACTTGATTTCAGTTTTTTTAAAGTATACTTAAAACAAAATGGAGTATACTTATTTTTGATTCACAGGAGTTCTCTGTTTAAATGTTAAATGATAACAATATTGAAATAAAAATTGGGAAAAACCTGAAACTGTTTATTAAATGTGTTCATTTTTAAATTGTGTTTCAATAATTGGCAGGTTATTAAGAATCAAATATATATATAGTTTTAAATCTGATTGGGATGTCCCTATATTCTACCTGACATTTTTAAGTACCTCTAAAATAAAGATGAATAATTTGTAATATATTGTGACTAAAACTCTTGTTTTAGCCATCTTACTGTAATATCACTCATAGTAAACACAGATTATGGAAAAAAAGGCTTAGATTTTAGTTTTATTATATATTAGTCTTATTTGAGGGCGGTTCCAGCTCAACATTTAATACAATTTTGTCTCAAGCTGCATTTTGTTGTAATTTCCCAAATCTTCAGGTACACTCAGACATCCCTCATCTCTTCTACTCCTCCTCCAGACATGGTTTCTCCCTTCCAGATTCTGTTTTTCTTTCCTGGCAGCTCCTGACTAGATCAAAAGAATTTTAGAGCAACCTCAAAATATCTGCGTTGATTTGCTTGTGGGCTGTGAGCCACATGCGTGTGCGTTTGTTTGATGGGCTCTCTGTCTGCGCAGTCAAGTTGTTTGGAACGGGTGCTTGTGACGGGAATCGGCAACGCTGCCTCTTATCCCGACATGTAGCCCTAGGGGACAGGTGCTAAAACACCAGGGTGAGGCTGATGAACAATTTGTATGCACAAAAGCAACACACTGCACACACAAAGCAAACTCTTAGCATAACGAGTTCATTGGTGATGCAGGGAGACATGTGAAGCACATGCGAACACAAACAAGGTCTCACAATGAGCTTCGCATGTCAAACATTTCCAGCCAATCTCGTTTCAGACGTTTTCATCATCTTCTTTGGCGTGCTAATTTTAAATCCCCTTTTACCTTCATCCAAATTATCTACAGGATGCAGACGCTTCCTCGCTAGTTTTTGAAACGCCCTCTCTGCTCTGACACCACTGACTTGATTGCAAAGACAGATGTGCAGAGTGTGAGACACAAAGACGGGTTATATAATTCAAGGACGATATGTCCTTATGGATCTGTGTTCTCTGTATTGTCATGGCAACCAGAAACACTGCTTTTTGACTTTAAAGTAGCTCTGCCACATTCAGCAAAAAGTGCTCCTTTGAGAACACGAGGTTTTCCAGCAGCAGCTTTTCCCAACCGAATGTTCTCAGAGCGAGAGCGTTCCAGGTTCACATTAAAATGTACATTTCATATTTACTCAGACTTCTTCAAAGACCAAATCCAATGAAAAACTATGTTTTTTGTGTTTTAACATGATGTTGGAGTATTTTTCTCATATTAGATTACCTATTATTCATGAATAAAATTGCATTTCTGAGTGTTTTTTCATTCAAATCTCGATGGATCAGAAAACCAGATGCTAGAAAAACCTGGGGGCGGGGTCGCACTTAACCAACAGTCCCGCCCACAACCCAGAGTTGAACATCCAGTGAGCTACTGCAACAAAAGGCTTTCTGATTCGGGTTAAAAACTCCACAATCACAGTTAAAAGAATACTGGGAAACACTTTGCAACAGAAAAAAATCTGAGAAAAATCGAAGTTAAAATCTGAATTTTATATCTAAATAAAAATACTAAAACTTACAGATTTAGTCAAATATTGCATTTAAAAATGAATGTATGAAGTCTATTAAAAATGTTTGGCTTCTAATATACAATATAGTATTATGTAAGCTAAGTTATGTTATATTATAAATTACATTATGTAAGTTATATATTTGTTATTTTATATTATAAATTATGTGTTATATTATGTTATGTTATTAAAAAAGTAATTACAGTATATCATAAACTGACACAATCTTCAAGAAACACACATTAAAGGTGTGTTTTTATACAGAGTATCAGGGAATTAAAGGATCTTCAAACAGAAAAGACACAGAGGCTAAACCGATAAACTTACTAAAAAAAGATATGTATGAACAAAAGGAAATGTTTGTCTTTTTGTCTTTGTTGTTATGGTGTGTGTTTTAAATGAAGGAATCCACCTTTTTTGGTTTTTGCCATT
>NC_050532.1:26447092-26498299 GCF_002922805.2 Oryzias melastigma | reverse complement strand
CTATCTCATCATTCTTGTCTATCATGAAATCTAAAGCACTAAAATAAAATAAATCCCCTTTATGCTGGGATTTCCTAGAACACAGACAGATAATACGTTCATAAACAATGTTTGTCATTTTAACCCAAATCTAAGCTTACTGGACCGTATTGTAGACTGTTGCATCTGCTCTCTTTTAGAAGTAACAGCAGACAGGTAAACGCTGAATGAACGCTGAGTCAACACACCTGTTGCTGTACCTGTGACCTGCTGGGGGAGAAAACGTCCGTATTGGAAAAGCAGAACCCAAAAAGGCTTTGAGGAGAGGAACTGAGGTCCTGAAACAAACAAAAAAAAACACCTTAAAGTGATGTTTAATGTATATATTTACCATGAAAAAAATTCAAACTATTTTTCTTTAAGAAGTGTTTAAACTCAGTGAACAAAAGTGTAAAAAGCAAAGAAAACTGAACAGGTGAGGATAAATGTTTTTTAAATTTTATGTTAAAAACATAGATTCTAACAGGAGTTTTAAGGGTTAATGTAATGTTTAAGTCATATAGACCCCACAGTTGTAAGCAGGGCTCATGTGGAACGTTTATCCAGACTAAAATGATCCTCGTCCCATAATGTCCTGCAGCTCCATCCCAGCCCGATCTCTATTGGCCACCTGGGTTTCGGTTGAGCATTTAGCCTTGGTGACCCTCAGATAAATGTCCATTAAAGATGCCTGTTTCCGATATTAGTCGTGCAGAAGCTGTAACTAATGTTGGCACTTCACATGAGGCCCATTTGAGAACAGCAGAAGTGGAATTTTTAGTTTTAAATGTGAAAGTCCGATAGATCTACGAGAGGAAACATCGTGTTCTGCTGAAGTAAAAACTACTGAACAAGAAATTCAATTCCATCAAAGTAAAATCTTAAACTAGAAATGTAATAATTTATTAGTAAACACTTGAACACACCTGCCTGCTGTCTCACATCACAGCCATGCGCCCATGAGAACTTAAGAGTACCTCTTTGAAAGTGTTTATTTAGTTATTTAAAGGTGTGTGCTCTGTTCTTCTAACATTCTTTAGTTTATTCAAAGTCAATATTCTTAGGAAATTATTAAAGCTGAGCGGAATTGTGTTTTACATGATTACATTTATGTTCGGCTTGTTTATTTTACACAATCCGTTGGTGTTTTGTGTTGAGTTCTCGCACCAGAGATGCAAAGCACATTATGATGCGTTCAGGGACCCTCGTAATTTTGACGTTTAGACCAAGGGTCCCCACGGGCCCGATCCGGCCCTCCTCCACATTTGGGCCGGCCCCCTGAACTGTTTAGACTAAATTAGATATTTTAGAAGTTTTTTAGGCTGATTTTCCATTTAGCTAATATTTCAGCTACATGCTAGCTGTTTAGGCTAATTTAGGCTTTTTTCCTTTTTTTAGACTATTTTGGAGTTTAGCTCAAAATTTCACTTTATGTTCGATGTTTTAGTTATTTTAGATTTTTTTACGTTTTTTTGGCTAATTTGACACTTTGCTAATATTTTAGCTAGCTATCAGCTTCAACGTTTTCAGCCATCAGCTTCTGTGTTTTTGGCTATCAATTTAAGAATCTTCAGCCATTAATCTATCGCAGGCTGCCACAATTAGTCGACCAATAGACGACTAATCCACTTTTAAAATAATTTAATATTTAATAGTCGAATGGTCGTTACTTTATATTATATGGAGTCAGAGTGTAGTAAAGTTGAACAAAGTTTTGAGTGTTCAGCACCAAAAATTCAGTGAGACCAAAACTTTATCTTTAGTGAAAAATAGTTCTTTCTTTCAGACCTCGTTAGAGAGATCAGGAATATACTTTACATCAAACTCATTTTGATAGGTGACCTTTGACCCTATATACCCTTTCTATATAAAACTGATTTTAAATTGTTACCTCCTCTTGAGGGGCGGGGCATCTGTCAAACAAGTTCGATAGAAAGTGTATTCCTTATCTCTCCCATTAGATTTAATGTTGTTTTAATCACAGAAATTAATGAAAGAATGCACGATTCATTAAAAGTTTAATAAACTATCAACTTCATTGTCTTTATTTTTAGTTACTTTAAAGCTAATGATGGTTAAGATGTTTGTTTTACATCCACTTTGCGAATGACCCAATTAATCGACTAATCGATAAAAATTGTTGCTGATTAGTCGACTAATAAAATAATCGTTTGTAGCAGCTCTACTTTAAACTAGATTTGCAATTCCTTGAAGAAATTGTGTCAGATTGCTAAAACAATGCTGCTTTAAAACATTTTACAGCTGCAAATATTTAAGTCCGTCCAACTTGTACGTCCATTTTTATTCATGTAAGTCAAATACTTTTGGAGATTTGAGAGGAAACAACTGGAATAGATCATGGCGCCACCTATGGGTGTATTGTTGTCAAAGTTGTTGCACTTATTTTACTTTGTGGAAGCAGTCTTTAAAATTTGCTAAAATTATGTGAAATTGTTAAGCTGCAAACATGACAACCTCTCCTGTCTAATTTACATAATGTGTTTTGAAAAACGGAACGGAACTATGCAAAATTGGACTTGCGGTCCTCCAAATAGAGTATATATATATGCGCAGAAATTTCAAAGATTGGTCAAACTATGCGACATAGGGAGTCAAAAAAGTGTTCTGTGAGAAATCGTAAATTGCAAAGAATTCTTACACGGTGGAAATGATTGTTAAATATTCACAAATATTTTAGTTTCCAGTGAATCATAAAGGAGTAAAAGATTGGGTTTAAGATAAATGCCCTTGAAGAATAAGTTTTAAACGCTATTGTGCTACAACTGACCACCTGGTGGCGCAATAGAGCCATCATATGGATAGATTGCTTTGACGTATCTACTCAGTGTCATACCAATAGACCGAATACTTTTCAGGGTAAAGGGATTCAGGCTGACTCCAACCTAAAATGCCAAAAAAGGGGCGGGGCAAGTGGAGGTGTGGCTTGGATCTATGATTGACAGTTAGGCTAGCTTTATGTAGCTTATGCCGTTTCTTCAATATGGAGAGTGGTTTGTCATAATCAATTAGAAAACATGGAGAGTGGTACAAGTGATGAAAGTGTCTCCACAGAACTTTCTGAGGAGGTTGAGGATTTTCCGCCTCCCCCTTCTCCTGAGGCCGGCGCTCAGAGTCCAGAACTTTATTGTTTGGAGCCGCTGGCTCAAGACTATTGATATATATTACATTTACAAGCTCATTTCTATAGATTCTGGCACAAAAGCAAAATCTGTTAATCTGACAGTTGCCGTGAGAGTGGTAAAATGCTGCTAGCATCATAGCAAATAAAGGCTAATGTATTAAACAAATAATCCTGAGTGAAATGCCAATTATATCCATCACCAGGACGGAGTTTGCTGGATTTAATTCCAACTGCACTCAAACTCTGTTCCCTGGAAAGTCGTGTAAGCCAGAAGATTTGACAAATTAAGGCAACACACGTACGAGCCAAGCTAAAGCTAATGACCGACTGTTACAGAATTAAAGATGGGCGGGGCTTGAGGTCTCACACCAGTTGAGCAATCACAAAATTCAACTACAATACCTCGTTTCAACCTGTAGGGGGCAGCACACAGACAGTTTTAGGCTATATTTTCAAGAATTAAACAACAACAAAAAAAATGACAACAACAGAAATTTTAAAGCCCCAACAGAGAAAATAAACTTGATTTAGGGTTTGGTTTTCCTTTAAAGAATTAAAAAAAATATGTGTAAGAAAAACATTTTTTCATTTTTTTTCTGTTATTTTTTGCGACAAAAACATAAACCGCAGTTGAGTTTTTTGGACAATTTCAGGTTCCTTGTAAGATTATTGTGTAATGGAATCAAAAACATATCTGTATAAAAAATAAAAAGAGTTTCGACTAAAAAAGACAATTATCCGGGTTTGCCTCAAAATACAGTTTTAGAGATAAATGAATGGAGCAGGTGGATAACAAAGACCAGAAAGGCCATGAGAAGAACTAAGGGTTCAGTGAGTTCAGACATGTCAAGGACTTCGTTCTTCCTTTGGACCGTCATTTATTCTGAAGGAACAGTGAAGGTTGATTTCAGTTAGAGTTCAAAATGAGCGTCTAAAAACCCTCGGGGTTTAGATGATCATCACCAGCATGATTCAGATGTTGGATTGTTCCATTTCTTCAGGGATGCTGGTTCAGCGTGCATCACAGGCTCGCAGGCGGCTCTGGGTTTTCTGGCACTTCAAAGTTGGATGTGGCCGCTGGCAAGGTGTTCATTCATAACCCGCCTCTGCTTATGAAGACGTCGAGGTCGTTGAGCTTCAGTCCATATTTGAGCCCAATAGTTCATTGGATTGGAACCAGGGCTGGGCGTCACTGAGCTTTTGGGTATCGGTCCGATACTAGTCAATATCGCTGATATCGATACCAATATTGATATTTTTAGAACACCGCGATATTTTTATGTAAAAACAGTATTTTCATCGGTGGAGGACTATAAATGACAATCATGTGTGATGGTTGAGGTTTGAGGACGTCCAGTTCCTGCATGGATCTATGGGTTATAAGAAAAGTAGGAACTCTATTAACTCTTTCAGGTTTTCTCTTTTTTTAAAAGAGAGTTTTAAAGTTGTTTAAATTTCCTGCAGCAATAACTGTAACTAGCTAAAAGGAAAATGAGCCACAGACTTCTTGAAGAGCAGAACGTGCACCAATGCACGGATGTTATGGTTTTACATGATCATTGACGCTGCAGCCTCAAATACATAAATGTAGCATTTATTCCATGGTGTGCACGCGGTCGGCGCCGTGTGTACTGTATCCCCACACAGATGAATAACTGGAGTTCCATTGTGTTTTGTTGATCCGTGTTTGGAGATTCAGCTTTTCAGCGCGCGATTGGCTGGCGCTGGTAGACATGGGTGCTGCGTGCTATTTATAGAAGCAGGGGTCTAGACCAGCTCTGCAGCTGAGCTCTGCGCATCGAGAGAGGGAGGCTGGTGGGTGGCAGGAGGTGATGTTAGACAACAGAGCGGAGATATCTGTGCGGCTGTTATCTGAGCGGAGCTGGGATGCATTAGGGTTGTATATGTGTGGACAGCAGAGGAGCTGAGTTGATCAAATGCAGCTTCTGGCAGCATCAGCTCAGCTTATTGGTCTTGACTGGGACCGGCCTCATAACAGGGAGGTACTTGGGCGGCTGTATTACAGTTCCTCATCCACTCCTGTAGATGTGAGCGCTGTAGGGATGGGGTGGTGAACCCGTATCCCAGCAACTATTCACCAGAAACGGACAAGTCTAGCTGCAAAGAGAGCCTGATGTCAACACCCGGAGGACGGATGTGTGAAAGTCTGCGTTTAATCACGCTCCTCCTCAGAGTGCAGTCCAGCCCTGTTTTTAAATGAAGGAATTTACAGAAACGTGTTATTTCAACTAAAAACGAAGTCCGATTAGGAGCTTGTATTGGGAATTATTCTTGTTATGAAAACATATGTATATTTTATATTCCATAGGTTTATGTTTAATCTTTTTTTCACCTCATAATCAAACCATATTAGGGTTAATATTATAATCAAAAGCAACAATTAACTAAAAAAAGTTGGATTATCTTCAATAATGCAAGTGTGAATGCTTTTTGCTAAATGTGGTTACTGAAGATGCTAAAGCTGTTTGCTGAAGATCCTGAAGACATTTATTGTAATCGCTGAAGGGATTTGCTGAAAATGCTATTTGCCTAATGATAAAGTTGTTAAATAATTTAATGTTGCACAATATGCACAAAGACATTGAAGAATTTCTTTAAAAATTGCTAAAAATATGATTAAGCTTAAAAAGGTATGAACATAAAATGTGCTCAAAACCCCAGTAGATGTCAAACTAGCAAACAAAAGTGACCACATTACTAAAATATTAGCTTAACTTAACCGCCCCAAAAAAACTCAATTGATTCCAAACTAGCTAAAAACGTTTGCATTGAGCTAAAATATTAGCTAAATTCAAAATTATCCTTAAAAATCTCAGTAGCATTAATGTCCTTAACCTACTGAACATTTTGATACCAAACTTGCATAATTTGAAGAAAGTTCAGAAATATTTGAAAAATTGCGTAAAATTTAAGTAATTGCGTAAAATGTACATAATTGTGAAAGCAGAAGTAAAAGCATGAATGTCCCGAATGTGCTGAATGTTTTTAATTGCATAAATGGCATAATTTGCATACATTTAAAACATTTCCCATTCATTTTAAAAATGAAACAGCATAAAATCACAAAATGTACAAATAACAAAATGCATGACTGTGCTGAATGTGCAGAACTATTGATATCAATATTGCAAAGGTTTCAAAGTGCACAAAGAATTAAAGGATTTAATGAAAAAAACTCGCAAAAATTTAAAAATAAGTTTTGTTATATAGCTTCTTAATTGTACAATCACTCAATCATAGATAAAAACATTAACCAATAGAATAATGTAAAATAAACCATGACAATAAAACAAGAAAATAAAAACTTTATATAAAAAAAATATGTAAATCAACAGTTGCCAAAAAGTCCCAGATTTGTAGTGCTTTGAAATCTGAAAATATTTTGTCATTTTAAATTTATGACCAAAAATCCACCAAGTGACTTTGAGTTAAATGAAAGGCATTAACGATTGATTTCAGATGGAAAAACTAAGCCAAAAAAAGACTAGGACAGTGAACATTAACGCGTTATCACGTGACTAATCAAAAAAATTAAGGTGTTCTTATTAATTAATGCAAATGAATGACATCTCATGAAGAAACTGTCCCTCGTTTTGACTCGGCGGTTCAGGCTTCTAGGTTAAAATACTTTGTCAGGTATTATCTCACTTATACCACAGTCGCTTACAAAATAAATGAATATTCACCTGTTTTTAGTCGTGTTATTTTTTTGGTTTAGATTCACAAAAGTGGACCATCTGTTCCGTGGTCCGGCGCTGACACGTGTCGCTGAGCCTCGACTGAAAGGAAGACAATAAAAATGCTGATCGTCACGATAGTTTAAATAAAGATCAGTTCAGGGAGAACGTTTTTGTCCAGAAGAGGAAGTTTTTTTTTTTTTAATGATACAGAACATTCTGTTTCTGTGAGCGGTCTGCAGGTTAGTTTCTTCTGGCTGTATGTCGGGATCTCTGTTTTCTTGGAGTAATTCTGCAGACATAAAAGTCTTCTACTCATCTTACTGTTGAAGAGTTTTGTACTCACATATTCCACTTCTGGGTTAACTAATACATGAACATCTCAGACAATAAACATGAAGGAAAATGTTCTCTTGAATCTGTTTTTGATCAAAAGCTGAATAATATCAAACAAAATGTACCTAGTAAAACATTGCGATTAATCAAAACACAAAAGTGTGATTAATCAGATTAATTTTTTTTTTATTGATCGACAGCATTAATTAAGACTAAATGCTCTAAACGTACAGTGTTGTGTCATATTGTGATTATTTACAGATAATAAATACTGTATCAAAAAATTTAGAGATTAATTGCAAATATTTTTTTCTTTTTCGTGTTTGTGATTAATTAGTTAATTCTTTTGAATTGATTCCCAGCTTACAAAAACTAAATATATTTAATTAATGCCATCTTTAATGTAAAATGAAAGGAAACTCATGAAATGACGCAGAGTTACCTGGTTTATCCTTTTCAGCGTATTTTACATTTTCCTTCAGTTGGTTTAACATCACTGATGATTTATCCAAACGATTTATCCAAACTCCCAGGTCAGGCTTTATTATAGAAATGAATCAATACCTCAAAAGTTTATTGTTCTGCACGTCAACACAAACCAGAATTTTACTAATGAAAGAACAAAAGTTTGGATTGTTCTCAAGATTTGGTGAATCTAGAAAACAAAACATCATGTCTCTGAAATCTAAAAAGCGGCTTAAAATGTTTTATTTTAAATCAATGTTGATCATAGACGATCCATTTCCATGTTTTAGTTTTTACATTTTCAAACCAGCTCGTGAATCCTCTCCAGTTTTCTGCCGTTGTCTTCCTCAGCACTTTTCAGACTCGTATTGATCTAGTCATCTTCCCACAGAGTCCCATCTATCCAGCAGCAGATTCTTCTTCTACGATGATATATGACAGATTTGTCTTGTTTTCTGTCTAAGCGACGTTAAGTCTGGGAATCTGTTTTGGATTTCCTGCTCTGGCAGAGTCTTCGGATTTATTTTTCCTTAATAAAAGATTCATTATTTAATTCATCTCTGCTTCTGGTGAGTCTGTATAGATGTGTCTGCTCTGGTGTACACTACGACTCACGGATCAGCCTGAATTCACTTCATATTATTTAAGATTTAAACACTGAATGAAGTTATGTTTGCTCACAAATCCGTTTCTATGCTAAAAGGCTCAAAAGTTTCATATTTGTGGCGTCCTGCTTTGTTTGTTCTGGTTGACAGTTTCACCTGTTAAATGATTTAGTATTTACACAATGACACAAAAAACCTATTTAACATCTGGAATTAGAAAAGTACTTTTAGGTTCACCTAAAGTACAGATACACAAACACAACATACATGATTGTGACAATTATACTGGAAATGGAATTCATATAAACTCACTATTTTACATGTTTCTGAACTTCTATTAGAGCTGCTTCATTTCATTTTCTAAAGGTTGTAGCGACACTTTGTGTGAAGAAACTTTTTTTATTAATTCAATATGTATAAAACTTCTATTATACTAATGTTCCTTTATATATACAATAAAAAATGAAGCTCCTTTCTGGACCCCAGAGACGGAGCAGCTTCTGCTGGACCTCAGTTTGTACAACGTGAAGGACGGCGTTAAGGTCAGGTGTAAGGTCCGTCTGTCGGTCTTATTCTCCCAGTGCCGACCCCAATTATCCATTTAACATTGAATGATCATCTGGAAGGTTTGTGGTAGAGTGTCCGCCCTGAGACTGGAAGGTCGTGAGTTCAAATCCTGACTGAGTCGTCCTAAATGGGCAAACTACGGCCCCGGGGTCAGATGAGGCCCGTTATTAACTATGAAATATTATATTAACTATTAAATCTAGTCAAACTATAACAAAAATATAAAGACAATCCTTATGAATGTTTTGTTTTCCCTGTAATTCTGGTATTTCCCTTAAAAAAAAGACCTTTGTGTACGTCCAGAAAGCTATTTTGCCTAAAGATTTGTTGTTTTTCTGAAGTTTGTGTGTGTTTTCAGAGTCAAAAAGTCAATTTTTATTATTATTTATTAATAAATGTATTTATTTTTAATCAAAATCAAAGCATGTTTCCGTCCAGATTCCGTGTTATTTTCTTTTTAATGAAGTAGATTAACAAGTTACGCCGCTGTCGCGGTTCGGCCCTTCTGTCAAACGTTCCAACCCTGTAGCCCACCCTCCCTGTCTCCGTGTTCAGCCTTTAGGGGTGGGATTGGGGGGTTAAACCACCAAATGGTTCCTGAGTGCGGCTGGGTCAGCAGCTCACCGCTCCCCCAGGGGAGGGGTCAAACACATTTCACATGCTTAAGTCGGTGACGGCTTTAACTTCAACTCAACTTACTGCTTTACCGTGATAAATCAGCCGCTACGGTTAGAAATGTACAAGTTAAACGATATTACCGAGGTATTTTGGTTACACAAGTCTGATTTTTTAGTACCATTACAGAATATTTGGTGAACTTCTAAAGAAAATATCTTAAATATATAAAGACATGATTTAATTAGGAGTTTGATTGATCAGAATGCAGCAAACGTAAGCATTGATCAATAAACCTCACAACTGCACACAAAATTCCTATGATCACATTCATTAGTATTTACTAAAACAGTTTTAATCCAATCATCTTTTGATCCAGTTTTAAAGTGTTCCAAGAGGTCTTTTAGTTAGAAGAATGCTATAATTTATCCTGTATTTTAGCCAAAATCATAAAATTATGTCATTTTCTAGAACATAGTTTCAGTTCTAGCCTTTCAACAATAAGACAACACAGTCGTCATCGGTGATCCGCTTCTCATTAAATTATATATATATGCCTTTCTCATCCACCAAGATCTCTGGAGAGTCTATAAAATCTGTTTCCAGTTGTTGTTTTCTCTCCTTAGGAGTTATTGCCAATGCAACACTCTGGCAGTCCAGAACTTTATAGGAACTTCATAGAAAATAGGATTAAATCTCATTAACTTAAAATAAAACAATATTACTGTTATTTTTATGCCTTGGAATTAGTGGAAGTTCAAAAGCTCTATAGTGCAATAATATTTATCTAATTTCCTTTGTTAGTTCAAATATTTCTGTTTCATTTCCAGGATTTGTCATTCCTGATGTTGAAGACCAACTGATGACATTTATTTTAATTCAAGTCGTAGCTTTTATTCAGATTGTATCTCAAAATTAGAAGAAGAAGGGGGGAAACATTTTGTTCTTTTTCTGACTTTATTAATCAGTGGGTTTCATAATTGATAAAGTTTCGTATCCCTGCTGTACCTTTAATTGCAATTACCGCAGTTGTGGTTCAAACACTGTTTTCTAAATGCAAATGAGAAAGCAGGAAAATGTCTGCATCCATTTATAATTTAAATGTGAGTGGAAATCAAGCCTGTGCAAATGTGGAAACCCTCGTGATTATTCAGGTTTGTCAAAGAAAGCCAGATGTGTGCACTGTTCTGGAATACAACACACACATATATATATATATAGGTGGATACAGCTGACGTATTTAAACTGCTCCTTTTGACTTACAGAATCAGGATTTGTGACACAAAGGAGAGTCTAAAGCGTCGACTAAATGGTTCTGAATGAAGGAATTTAACGGGACCGAGTCACAAGAGCTCAGTCCATTTCATCTTATGTTCAGATTGGTCTGATTATGTAACGATATAGATGTGAGCGATTGATACGATGGTGTTTCTCAATGGCTGTGACGACACTTCCCATCTATACAGCTGCTTCATTGAAGATCTGGAGTATTCTTTCACCGGTCTGTCCTGTCTGATCCAATGTGTGGACAATATTACGGTTCAAGCAGAGCGTGGAGGACATCTATGATGTCATGAGTTATGTTCTTTATAATACGTCCGAAAACATAATGTAATGCAGCACATCTTATGTTTTTATATGGTGTTACTGTGGTGTCTGACAATCAATGATATGTTTTTGTGTTTTCTACTGTCTGTTCTCCTACATGCAATGTTTTGTACCAAAGTGGAAAACGCTCCAACATGAGAACTACAAACATTTATTTATAGACCTTTAGACCATGTTTATACCAATCAAAACAGGAAAATGGATGGTTGCCATTTGTTGTATGGCTAGTTTATCTATCTATCTATCTATCTATCTATCTATCTATCTATCTATCTATCTATCTATCTATCTATCTATCTATCTATCTGTCTCTCCCTCTCTCTTTCTGTTCTCTATCTTTCCATCTGTCTCGCCTTCTATTTCTATTGCCTTCCATCTCTCTCTCTTTTTTCCTTTCTATATTCATGTATTCGTATTATTTATGTATTATTTGCATTTTCATATTTTTTTAATGCAGCTGCTATAATCTTGCCCCATCACTCTAGTTTTAGGTCTTCCTAATAACTGGAACCTTTGACTGGATCAGCAGACAGGTGTTTGCATTTTAGTCTAACGCAGTAGAACGCTGCAGCCTCGCCATCATGACTGCAGCTGAAGCTGGAAATTAAATTAAGGTACGAAGCGAAGGTCTCGGTTTAAGTCAGTGTCTTTAGGTCATTTCTCCAAAGAAATCTGTAACGTTGACATGTAAAGGTTAACAAATCATAGCCCTTCCAGATCCTGAATTTGTATTTTTCTCTTAAGCTGCTATCATTAATCTTTGTGAACAAAGTATTGCAGGTGTGTTGCAGAAAGTGCACCAAAAATCCTTAGTAAAAGGTTTTCATCCATCAGTGACGATATCTTAGCTTCTACTGTAAACCCCCCCCGCCACCACCACTGAGATACATGCACAGCCTTCTGCACACACAGCACGCTACTGTAAGTGACGTTCCACTGGGATAATTAACATGACTAATGGCAGACAGCTGCAGAGCATGCAGCGCTGTCAGAGTGGGAGTATCAGACTGTTGTTTGGCCTGTCAGGCCTGACATGCGTCTAAAAGGAATTCTCTTACGTTCTTTCCAGAATGCTTCATCTTCAAAGAATAAAAATGTACCTTCTCAACTCAGTTATATCAGATTCTCATCAAGTAAAACGTCAAAATCGTTTGATCCTCTTTAAAAACCAGATATTTATTGTATTTCTAACTTTTTGTTTTCCTTACAGACAGTACGTCACGGCTTCCCTTACCAGCCCACAGCTTTGGCCTTCGACCCGGTGCAGAAGATCTTGGCCATCGGTTCCAGATCAGGCGGCGTACGAATGTATCCTTAATTCTACAGTTACTCTCTACAACTCTGACCTGGACAGACGGTAAAACGGCGACAACTACACTCTGTGCATCACTCTGAAGACATGTTATCTAAGCTTTCCCTCCAAAGATTACAGGAGAAAATCATGACATTTGTTATTTTAAACGAAGATGGACCCTTGGAAAGTCCAAAGTTGGTATTTAGACACATTTACTAAATACTAGTAAGGAAAACTTGTTTAAGTTCTGGCACTCTTACAGAACTTGAACAGAGAATGAATTTTAATCCACTCCAGGTAAAAAAAAAAAGAGTGACATATATATCCAAAAAGATGAATTTCATTTTTACCCATTGAACATATTTTATTTTATTTATTTTTTTTAGCATTTTTTCTAGTTTTTGTTTCTGTTCTGATTCACTTTTTGTCGTTTATTAGCTTTAGGGCTGGTATCGGTTAGAATTTCCGGAAATAATTCAATTCGATTCACTAGAGCCTGAAACAATTTTTTTTTTTTCCTTATTCTTTCAATTCTTCAAGTCAATTCAATTTTAAATTTACAAATGTATACAGATTTGTTTTGAATTTTCTATTTAATTTTAATATATTTACATTAATCTGATACAGTTCACATATTGTAAAATGTATTAGTAAAATAATTAGATTGTTAATATCAAACAGTGTTACATGGATTCTCTAAAGGAGAAGCTCTAACAAAAATGTTCCAATTATTAACATCCTGGAGGACGTTTCAGTTTGGCCACTAGGTGGCGATCGCGCTATAGAAGTACACTTTATTCAAGAAGAAGACAACATTTGAGGGAAAAAAACGAAGTTTTAGACCACAAATAGTTACTTTACAAAATATTTTCTTTAACGAGTTTGATAAATTAATGCCTGTAAGTAAATATAGATGTTCATTTAGCATTGTTTGTCAACTGAGCGTTAGCATTAGCCGTCCTATGGGAAATTCTATTGAACCTTAGCATCAAGCTAGCGGACTTTAGCTTTATGTGCTAAATCGATGTACTGTATATATCTTTTTTGAATTGATTGTTGATATATTAAGCTTAAATTGATTTTTTTCAACTCTAATTAGCTTAACTGCAATAATTTAAGGCAGAACACGATGCTTTGTTGTAATTTCTTGGCACTTCATTTTTTTATCAACCCATTACTTTTTGTATTAAAACACCTTAGAAATAAACAAAAAATTATTTAAAAAAATAAATAACAGATCATTTTTTCTGATTAATTGAGGATCTAGTTGCGTGTGCTCTTATTAAATGTAGAAATTTAAACCTACTTTATTTTGGTATCTAAACCCTGCACAAAAATAGATCTTATTTAAAACAGATCCTTCTAAGTTACAGATGTTTTCCATGAGGATGAAGTTGTTCTGGCAGAAATAGATGCTATCCTCACAGAGGACGGTGACTATCCTGTTTCTAGAGACGGGGCTCTTCCTGCCCTCCCTCCTTCCGCTCTTTCTAGCCTGTCATTTCACATTGCTCCGCTGTCATGTTTCAGGCTCACAACTGTCCATCCACCGGCCCATCCCTTGGCTCAAACACTTATAGGGGTGGGGAAAGATGTGCAACCAAGGTAGGATATGATGCCCTCATAAAAGCTTCGGCTTCCATGTCTCCCTTTGGGGATCCTGCACGGAAAGGCAGGTGTTATGGATGCTTAACCCTTTAACAACTGAGGCGTCGCCAGTGACGCTTAAACACAAAATCTTTAGCATACTTTAACTTTTCAACCGCTAACACAATCAACGTAATTCCAGTAGATTCTGAAGGAGAAAAGCGGCTTGATCGTGCTAATACTTAAAACATTACAGTAAATCAAAGAACATGAACATTAAGCATGTGGGTACAGACAGATTGAGGGTATCTGTATCAGAGACGGGACTGGATTCTGTTTTGATAAATCCTAGAAAGATCCATAAAAAAATAAAAAAGTCAAAAGTTTGCAGTGGAATGTCTTCAATAGGGACATAAAACTCAAGCATCTCTTTCATTGTAATTCACTATAATCACATTGACCCGTACGGAAGCTGCTGGTTCTTGGTGGGTTATAGAGAGGAGGGGCTGCAAATTAACAAATTAAGGGAGTCCAGGTGTGTCTTCTAGTTCCTCTAATTGCCACTTCAAGGAACGTCATGACAATGGAACAGACCATTGTTGTGTGTGGTATCATGATGTATGTATGATGCGTTTGGTGTCCTTACATCACATTAGTAAAGTGCGAGCATGCTGCTCGTACAGGGTGTGCACGGGATCACATTCCTATCCCCAAGTAGTCACATTTTGACGCGTGGTTAAAGACTCCTCCGCGTCTGGCAAGCCGTTTTATCAATTAATCAATATCCTCAATATCAGGCTGTTTTCAGCCTTACTAGTAATGTCAAAAGTACAACTAGTAACTAGTAATGTCTTAAGATGTGCACTAGTTTACTGGTGGGGCCTATTTGTGATTACTAGTGACACTCTAAAAAGGCCACTAGTTAACTAGTCACATGCAAATTTTCTACAAGTTTACTTGTAAGGCTCCTGTAAAGCTCCCTAGTTAATTAGTAAGACTAACATACATGTATCTATTCTACTAGTTGACATTTTGTATGTACATTTTGCATTGTCCCCAACTCGCTGTTTTTTGACATGCTGGCTGTTCCAATTAGATCAGGGGTCCGGTCGTTTTGTCGGACGCTGTACCGGACGTGGGCCGAACCTTGAGACGCGACCGGTACGCTAACCCTAGCCCGGTCCATGTCCAGCACCGCGTGGTACCTATCCAGGTCCGGTACCAGGTTAGGGTTAGGGTGGTTGGGACAGCCATCACTTCAAAAAACCACGGGTTGGGGACATCCCATAACGCCAGTTTTTGATGCAGAGGGGTCTTTAACCAACGTCAAAATGTCAGGACGGGAATGAGAACGTAGATATGTAAGTGCCTGTTAGATGTCCACACAAACTACAATACAATTGTCTCATTTTCCCATCTAACTGGATTTGAGGGATAAAAAAATAATAATAATTATAAAACAACCTTGCGTCTCATCTATTATGTGTTGTATAAGAGTTAACTATGACGTGTAGAAAAAAGTGCATGATTATTTTCTCTCTACAAGTTCACTGTAAACTTTGAACTTGACTCTCCTGCGTGATTTGACCATTTTTTGCCCATATCTGCCCTTAAGGACACATAGTACTAAGTCTAAGAAGTCAAGCAGATAAAATTGTCCTTAAAATTTGAATTGACATGCTGCACACACCTTCCTCCGCTCACGCGTTTTCTACCCACACACAGACACACTTCCTTAGTTTGCTTTCCTCATTTGTCCTTTTCTGCCTTTTATCCATGGGCTATCTGTTCCTCCTTATTTATCTTCAGTTTATTCCATCCACCCTTCATCTGTCCTCCACAGCTCTTCTTAGCATCCTTCCTTTGCCTCCCGGGACTTTCAACAGTCACCTGTCATCGTTTTTTTTTATTTTCTCACGTATGGATTTTTTTTTCTTTTTTAAGTCCGTGATGACTCACTCCAGAGTTTTGGAGATGAAGATTCTGCTTCTGCGTGACCATGTGGGACGGTTATGCAGACTCTGTAGGAGGCAGAGGTTCAGGTTGTATCGACATTTTTTAAGGACCTCTTGAGAGACGTTTCAAAATGTTTCCATTGGATTGTCTCCACTCTGCTGATCAGGCAATCACAGTAAAAGCACAAAAGTGAATTTGACTATTATTTGAATGACACATATATGAAAGGAAGAGAAGGAGGTTCTCATCTGAATTCTTTTATATATCTTCTTTTTCTATCATTTGCTGTGTTGGCTGCAGCGTTTCTTGGATAAGAAACATTTTGCTTTTTTAAAATCATTCAATGTGTATTCAAATGTAAATGTAAACTTTTACTTGCATTTCACAAAAGCAACATTTTTTTTCCAGCTAATAGGGTTGTGATGCTGTATAATGGAGCACACAACTTACCATGTTTGCGTGTGCGAGCCCCATGTCCATTCATAAATTATTCAGCCGGATGAGCAATTGTCACGCCGATTTAGAAATGTGTGTTTTATTTAAAGTTTCTCATTAACTGGCTGTAAATATTCCAGAGCAAAGTTTTCTCTGAGTCGTGCTTAAAAATCTGTCCAAAAACTGTCCAACTTTCTATGTGCAGGAGCTCTACCTACCCATGCAATCCAACTTTAAAGTTTTAAGAAAAGGTGTTTTAAAAGTCAAAGAAATCTCCAAGTTCTTGAATGAAGAGTGCTATGGCATCACCACACAAACAGGCAGGATGTCGGCATGCATGAAAAAAGAATGAAGAGGTTGAACTACTGCTCCTGGTTCTGATGTTTTCCAGAATTTTAAACTAGTAACATAAAAAATGCACAGTGTACTGTAGCAGGCTGTACTGCTCAGAGCACGTCCTGGTGCCGTCTGTATTTTATCTGCAACAGGAAGACTTAAAGTCCTGTTCACAACTGCCCTTACAGGTGGACACTGAGGGTGAATAATGGGCACATGTATACAGAAGGTGACCCTCAAAACCACTCGGGGAACCCACAGAGAGGAAACGCTCATGTTGGTGACAGGTCTGGTGAACACTTGTATGCAGGGCATTAAATTAACACCCACCTGCCAAATGTGAGTAAAACTTTAATTTAGTAGAAATACTAGGGCTGGGTATCGCCAGTAATATCCAGAATCAGTTTGGTTTTGGTACACAAGAGCCTGGATCAATTCAATTCTGATTTTTTTCAGATTCTTTCGATCCACAATTCAATTCGATTGAGTTCAGTTTTGAGTTAAACATTTATGCAAATTTGCTTAGAAATATATAACTAATCTAAATATGTTTTGAGGATTTTCATATTAATCTGGTCTAGTTCACATACTGTAAAATGTGTTAGTGAAATAATGAGATTGTTATATGGATTCTCAAACGGAGATGCTCCAACAATTGTTCTGCATCTCCTGGAGGACGTTTCAGATTGGCCACTAGATGGCGATCGCGCTATAGCATGACACCTTATTCCAGAAGAAGAAAGAATGAGCAAAAAATAATGTTTTAGACCACAAATGGTTACTTAAAAAAAAAATTCCTTAGAAGAGTTTGGAAAATTCATATAAAGATGTTCATTTAGTAGTTCATTTATGTAGCATTAGGTCGGCCAAGCGTTAGCATTAGCCATCCTATGAGAAATCCCATTATATGTTAGCATGAAGCTAGCTGACTTGTTTTTTTTAAATAAACTTCATTGTAAAACATCTGCTTCGGTACAAAAAACCTGTGCTAAATAGCTCCGAATACACATTGTACATCTATACAAACAGTGTAAACTTAGTGGACTTTAGCATCATGCGTTACACACACACTTAGCTACCACAAACATCCATTCCAGGATTGGTTAAAACATTTATTTTTGACTCTATCTGGTTCATCTATAAACACCTACTCTGGATTATAATGATCCTCGGCGGTTATCTTTTTCATTTTCCGTCTGTTTCTGAGTCAGCTGATGCAGCTTCTCTTTCGCTGTAGTCGCACCGTTTTGACGTCATCGGTCTACTCCCCGCTTCCGCTTTGATGGTCCAGCGCTCAGTGGAAACCCCCACTTGAATTGTCCGGACCATTCTAAACTAGGGCTGGGAATCACTGGGTACATCACGATACGATACGATACGCGATACATGGCTCACGATATCGATAATATCGCGATACTGCGAAAATTGGTAAAAACACTCTCTAATAACTACCATTATATAGAACATGTTTTGGGGGGAAATATATCCCCATTAGTCTTTTTTACCTTAAAAACAATCATACTAAACAACTTTTCTTATTTTGTGCAACAAATTATTGACACTTTTGTGCAACATTGTTGAAATCAGTAAAACTATGTCTTTGACAAACATTGACAACAACTGAATTGGAATTATCTGTCAGATTCTATGTTAACAATAGTAAACATGATCAGCAGTGACACTACTTAGTGCAGAATTGTTGTAAACAGAACAAATATTAAATAAGTCAAGTAGTGACAGATATCTACCTTCAAAAGAACGTCACACCAAAGGATGATGAATATAATGTTTTACAGCCTCTCTCAAAATTGACCTAATTTTTCGTGCACTTTTCTCTCACTTGAAAAGGGCTGAGCATCCAAAAATAAAGGCTGATTTACTCAGACTGTTACTTGAGATTATTTTTCCAATTTTTATCATTTTTCCATTTGGTCAGTCAGCAGTTAATAGGTAAAATCCTTAAAACACACATAATAATGGCAATAAATATAATTCTAAGTGCTTCAATTAATTAGCATTCTCCCTAATTTTACAGTGAATTCATGTACTTTAGTTTAATTACATTTAAATTTAAGTTCATACATCAAATCCTGCTTTTTTATTTAAGAATTACTTTAAAATTAACATTAGCAACAAGTAATTACATTGTTTGAAAACGTCACATTATAAATTTACCAAAGTTACACCGTACACCAGCAGGTTAAACATGGAAGTGCATGAAAGCGAAAATTCCGACGCTCCTTGAAGCGTACACAGACAACTGCGTAGCACGCGCTCAGTTCCCTCAGCAAACAGGAAGTAAGTGATCGCTGTCATTCTAGCGCTCAGACAAAGTCATTTTTTACCGGCTGGATCTCCTACAGATGGAGGATAAATGCTGACAGGTAGGCATGCTTCACACACGCGCTACAGAGCATGTATCTCACCGGTGCTTCTCCCGAACGAGCGCCGCGTGCATCGCTATTAAAAGTCCGACGCAGCGTGCGCCCATAGTTCCGGCGCGTGACTCAGACGCTCAGCGCTACAGCCTCTTTAAATGAAAATATAATATCGATACTTGGTGAGAACCCATCGAGAATCGATCGCAGGACTAAATATCGCGATATATCGCAATATCGATATTTTGGCACACCCCTATTCTAAACTGGCGAAGAGGGGACTGGTCTGGTCCGGACCCCTCAGTGGAAACGAGGTATTAGTGACCCGACCAGAATTGTCTACAAATGACCCGCATGGAAAAAGCTCTTCTACTTCCCTTTCAGACCATTTGAGGATCCTTTACCCGTTGTTCATGTTTCTGAGTGTACTGCTTTTGGATGACAATGGCTGAATACATCTTCACAAAACAAACAGGTACATAAGTCTTAACTGGAGAGCCTGTGCTGCTCTGGTGAACAGTGCATAGCAACAATGTCATGAGGGCTGGTGCAGTGGGTTGGCAACAACGCTCTCTGCAGTGGGCTCCCGAGACGCACCTCCCTCTGCCTGGGGCACGACTGCCAATATTCGCTGAGATTCACTTTATTGAGAACAAATAGAAGAGAAAAGGGGCCGGACCAGGGCGTGTGGTGGAGTGTGCCTTCGTTTGTTTTTGTCTGCATTTCTGTGGTTAAAGCGGGTGATTGCCTGCTGAGCATGCATCCATGTGATATCAACCTTATTTCAGTGAAATTCCCTCCTCACAAGCGCGTGTGCACGGACGGGTGGCGGTGTTCTCTCTGTGACGGCTTGTGTCTCAGCGCGGTGAGAGTGAATGTAGTTTCAATAAAGGGGTCTCGTAATGGAATTGCCCAGAGTCTGATAGACAGTCACTTCTCATAACAGTCAGAGAGATCAGAGGACGGAGAACAAAAGTGAAGTAGATGAGGAGATAGAAATAGAAAAGGATGGCGGGAGAGAGGAAGAAGACACAAGAAGGGCGCTTGGCGATATCAAAAGTGTGCTTGTATCCCTGAGATGGGATGATACTGCAGCATCTGACACTTTTGTGTTACTACTATCGGCTGGATTCTATTAGAGGAGGTCACAGGCTGGGTGACGATTCAATACTGAGGTCAATTCATATTTGATTCAGCGGTCTTGTTTTCTTTTCCTGTTTGCTCTGACTTACCTAAAGAAAAATGCAATTCTATAACATGAAAGTCAGAGAAGTGACTTTAGTTACGGCTAAACAATCCTGTGTCTACAGACTTATTCTAGGGTGAATCTAATGTGGTCTGTAATTAAAAGATCAGATTTGCTGTTTATATTTCTACCAGCTGTTCTTTTTAATCGTTGAACATTTTGATTTATTTTTGTGTCATAGTTATTTGTTTTTTTCTTTTGGTTTGTGGACTGTTCACTTCTTCACTTTATATTTAATTTAAAGATATTTTTATTTTAATATACTGTTTTCTATTTAATTGAAAATCTATCAGCTTATCCGGACCGGGTCGTGGGTCAGCAGTCTAAGCAAAAATACCCAGACTCCCCCGGTCACTTCCTCCAGCTCCTCTGGGGGGACCGCGAGACGTTTCCAGACCAGCCGAGAGACGTGGTCTCTCCAGCATTTTGAAAATATTGTCCTAATTCGGTTTTTTATGTTTTTTTATTTTTATCGAGTAACTTAAAAAAGAGAAATGTACAAAAAAAAACCAAACATTACAGCGATTAAAAACAATTGAGATTTGGAGGTTCATGTTGCATACATTTATGAAAAGTATCGGTATTGGTATTGATATCGGGGATATTGACCGGTATCAGATCGGTATCGATACCCAAATGCTCAGTGTGCATCGATGCTCACTACTTTGACGAATATAGACCACAATGCATCGTGTTTTAACAACTTCTGCTAAAACAAAGGGTGTTTAAATGTAATTTTTTAACAAACGATCAACATTTTCATCATGAGAACACAGTGGATTCGTGAAATGTTCGTATTGATTTGATTTTCACGTGAAAATCCCATAATCACATAAAAAAATAAAGTAGTGAGCATGGTGTCCGAATTGCTATTGAAATCTAGGGCGCTTTAAAGTCCCACACTATATAGTATTTTAATAGTTAAGGATTAGGGTGGGAATTCGGACGTAGCCTAAGGTTGTCTTGGCAACAGTGTGATTGTTAAAGGAACCTCTAGAGCTTCTTTTCAGCTGAAAAATACTCTGATTACGCCTTCAAATTGCTTGATCGGTTGTTTTCTTCTTTAGATTTATTGTCTTATACCAGAGGTCTGCAACCTGTGGCTCCTTTATATCTACACGGTGGCTCTCTGGCCGAAGAGAAATAAAATCATAGTAACATTTAAAGTAAGGATTACTTTGAGCTTCTGTCAAATTAAAAAGAAAAAAAGTCATATTTTAAGAGATGCTAGGTTCTTTTTATATTCTTGCTTTCATTCAGAAAAAAATAGACACAATTCATATTCATTAATAAAAAAATAAGGTAATTAATGCAAATCCAAATTTCCTTAAGACTAGAGTAAAGCTATGCGGCTCCTTCCAGGTTTTGATCAGTAGAAAACGAGCCCAAATAGTTATTTTACCGTTAAAGGTTGCCGACCCCTGTCTTATACCAAACCATGTTTTCCTTTTGGCATTAATTTTATTCTTCTTTGCTCAGTATAATTAGATAATAACTTTCCGGACGCTAATTTCACTTGTTACACGAAATCCCAGAGATATAAATGTGAAAATGAGACGCGTCCACCGCAGCCAAACGTGTCCCAGAGGAGACGCCAGCCAACGCTTCATGAGACAATTAACTTTATGACCTTTATTATTGTTGGCATCATTGCGGAAAGAGAAAAAAAGATGCTAATTTTAGCAAAGTGTACATAACAATAAAGTGTTTGTGGATCTGAATGTTGTGTATTGGTGAGTCCGGATGCTGCACTTCTCAAACGCAGAGACTTTGGCCCGACGGAGGGCCGGTAGAATGTGCTGAGTAATCAAAATAAGTCTGCAGCTCTTCCTTTGAGAACAGATCCTCTCATCAGCTGTGATATATTGTTCTGTGACCAGCCAGCAGCACTCAGAAAACTTCATTTTGGCAGTTGAGTGTGGGCTGTGTGTGGATGGGAGGGAGCCGGTCTGCAAACACAAAGCTCCTGTGATAGATTATTGTAATAACACGTTGTGAGGGAGAGACGGGAGAGCTCTGCAGTGGAGGGAGACACACAAACTCATTTAACAAATTATTAAAAATGCACATGTTCTATTTTTTATTCATATTTTTTAAGTATAGTGTCACTTTTCAACGCTAAAAATACAGTTTAACTCCAGAGACTGTGATGATGTGCAGCGTCCCACTCGATTCGGAGTGAATTCCACTACAGCTGTCTGTTTTTAAACTCCAGTAATGGCCGCTTTAACCCACTCTGAAGGTGAGCAAGCAGAAAAATGCGGATCTGTAGAAGCGATGAGGCAGCAGAATTAAGTTATTCATTACTCCAAACTGCTCCTCACTTTTACCCTTGTAAGGTAGATAATAGAATATAATCCTGGGTGAGGGGAAATCCTTTATTACACTTCAGAGTTTAAGGTTTTATTGAATAATTAGAAGTAATATAGTAGTAGAATCGGCTTAAATTGGCTTAAAACCTGCCGATTTAATGTTAATATTTATTCAAAACATTCACAGGAACAGCATTTTTCCATTTCCATCTATAAATTATTGTTTTCATTAATGTCGTTCCTGTAGTGTTTCTGCTGTAACCTGCAGGTGCATTTACTTTATTCCCATTCTTCACCAATAAGACAGCCGGGTGCAGAAGGGTGTGGTTCCAGTGCAGCAGGCTCAATGCAGTGCAGAGGTTTTCCCTCCACGCCGTCTGAACCCACAGACCCCCCCAATCTGATGACCCAACAGAAAAAGTGTCCAACTTACTGCAAACTGATGAAAAACTGTCTTGTTCCACAGAATTCTTTTCATTTGTTAACATAAAAACATTTCACTTTTGCATTTATTTGATATTTTGATTCAAAAATAAGTATTAGAGCATCACTGAAGAGGAAGTGTGGTTCTCATAGCTGCAGCTTAGCACACAGGAGACGCATAACGGTTATTCTAAAATCAAAGTGATGCGAGCAGCTTGAACCTCCTTTCATTTGTTGACAAAACTCCTGCAGGGACGTTTTAAGAGTGATAGAAGTGTAAATATTAAGACATCAAGCTAAGATCACATCTTAGGAAGAGCAGGTGAGAGTGAAGCTTTATTTACACGTTTTATTTATTTGTTTTTTGTTTGTTGATAACTAGTTTGACTGCTTGTTTGGGGATATTTACTAATGTCATCTGCACACAAAGTAGCCAGACATTAACAATTAACTTTGAATTAATTTAATTTAATACTTTATTTTTTTTCCTTAATAAGCAGGACTCTAATTATTCTCTTAATTAAACTAACGTATTTAAATGAGTTTGTTTTAATAACCCAAATTAATTGTTGTTGCTCATTTTGTTGTTCCTGTCATTTCAGTCTAGATGTTTAACTAAAAATGTTTACTTTTTTGTAAAATTAGTAAAAAGAATCTTTTTAAAATTAATTTCAAGTTTTCTATCTTTGCTAACTCTTGATTGTTCTTGTTTTTGTTTTCTAGTATTTACGCCCCGTTTCTCCTCATTTACATTTGCTTTTTAAAATGTACAATTTTTTACATTTGCGATTCATCATTCAGCCTTATGGTTTATAAATTCTGACACATTTGCACATAAAAGGAATCAATTTTTGTGTCTTATTTTAAAATTTGCATTGTATGATGAGTTTGTGTCCTCATGTTTTTTAATTTAGGATTAATTTGACAGATTTAAGAATACCATTGCAGAAGACCATTTGCACAAGAACAATATTGTGGATGATTTAACACTAGAATTCCTAAGCCCGCGCAAATTTGCGCAGGGAAGAGTTCCCCCCTCTAGTCCGAGAGCCCATTGTTGTGTCATGGTGGGTCACTGATGAGCCAGTAACTTGCCCATGTATATGTTAATGCAGCATGTAGTACCTAATGTGGATTTGAACTAACAGGTTGTGTGGGGGTTGGAGTTACCTGATGCATGTGGACAAGTATTGGCTTTCCTGCTTTTACTCACATTTGAACTAAAGTTCCATCTCATTCCTAACCCAGAGTTCAATATGATGTTGCTCCACCTTTTGCTGCTATTGCAGCTTCAACTCTTCTGGGAAGGCTGTCCACAAGGTTGAGGAGAGTATTTATAAGAACTCTGGATCATTCTTCCAAAAGCTCATTGGTCAGGTCACACTGATGTTGGTGGAGAAGGTCTGGCTCTCAGTCTCTGCTCTAATTCATCTCAAAGGTGTTCTATGGGGTTCAGTTCAGGACTCTGTCCTCCATGTCTTTATGGACCTTGCTTTGTGCTCTGGTGCACAAAAATGTTGGAAGAGGAAGAGCCCGCTCCAAACTGTTCCCACTAAGGTTGGGAGCATTGTCCAAAATGTTTTAGCCTCCTGAAGCATTGAAAGTTCCTTTCACTGGAACTAAGGGGTCTGAAAAACAAGCCCACACCATCATTCCTCCTCCACCAATGCAGTCTGAAACGTCCCGTTCTCCTGCAACCTCCAAACCCAGACGGTCCATCAGATTTCCAGATAGAAAAGTGTGATTCCTCCCTCCAGAGAAGACGTCTCCACTGCTCTAGAGTCCAGTGACGGCGTGCTTTACACCACTGCATCCACGCTTTACATTGTACTTGTTGATGTGTGGCTGCAGCTGCTGCCATGGAAACCCATTCCATGAAGCTCTCTGTGTACTGTACTTATGCTGATCTGAAGGTCATATGAAGGTTGCAGCTCTGCAGCAACTGACTGCAGAAAGTCTATGACCTCTTTAGACTTTCAGCATCCTGGCTGAGTTGTTCCAAATTCTTCCATTTTGTTCTGATAGAACTGACAGTTGACTGTGGAATATTTAGGACATTTCAAGACTGGATTTGTTGCTCAGGTGGCATCCTATGACAGTTCAACACTGGAATTCACTGAGATCCTGAGAGCAAAACATGCTTTCACTGATGTTTCTAAAAACAGTAAGCATGCCAAGTGATTAGGACTCCTGATTCTGATCATTTGGATGGGTGAGCCGATACTTTTGGTCATATAGTGCATGTTTATGACTTATAAACATAGACATATCTTCAAGTCAAAAAGACAAACATCCCAATATCAGCAAGACTCACACTCCTCTGAAACCCTTAGCTCTATTTCAAATAATCCTCGATGTGGACTCTGGGAGCAGTGAAGACGATTCTTTTGTTGTGGAATCAGAGTTCATCTTCTCAGATTCCTCCTATGATGATGATATGCCAGTACATGGATTTGCAGCCAGAACATCCTCTCCACATGATACTTATACATAAGTAGACTAATAAACTATTAATTGTTGAAGAAGAGAATGATGAGAAGCCTTCATCTGTAAAAAGACAATTTTCCCAATTCAAAAAAGGCAACCAGAATGTTGAAGACAGCCAGTGGTGCCACAAAACACAGACACACTGGAGAAAAGTCTTTCTTGTAGGCCAGGACTGCCTGGTCCTAAAAAACCTGTTTCTCTTAGGTATGTGGATGGGGGGAGGGAGCAGAACTGTGTGCTGTCGTACAACCTAGATCTAATTTGCAATTTGAAGGTCATTAAATGCATCAAAAAGGAATCAAACGCCCCCCCCAGTCACCAGTTTTAAGGTAAAAATAAAATATAAAAGTAAAAACAAATATTTAATGTGGACTATTCCTGAGCGGGATTCGAACCCATGACCTTCTGAATGTGAGTCCGCAGCCATAACCACTTGACCGTCTAGTGGCGGAATCTGGAATGCATGTCAAACTTAAATTTAAACATGACATTCTGCATTGCGAAATCAGGAAGTCATTGTTGATGGTTTAAAGGCATTTGTCTGTGTTAAAAATATTTCTTTCACCTGCTTTGAACAGTTTTGAGGCAAAAATAAAATTTAAAAGTAAAAACAAATTTTTAAGGTGGACTATTCCTAAGCCGGAGTCGAACCCACGACCTTCTGAATGGTAGTCCGCAGCCATAACCACTCGACCGTCTAGTGGCGGAATCTGGAATGCATGTAAAACTTAAATTTAAACATGACAATCTGTATTGCGAAATCAGGAAGTCATTGTTGATGGTTTAAAGTCATTTGTCTGTGTTAAAAATATTTCTTTCACCTGCATTGAACAGTTTGGAGGTAAAAATAAAATTTAAAAGTAAAAACAAATATTTAATGTAGACTATTCCTGAGCGGGATTCGAACCCATGACCTTCTGAATTGGAGTCCGCAGCCATAACCACTCGACCGTCTAGTGGCGGAATCTGGAATGCATGTCAAACTTAAATTTAAACATGACAATCTGTATTGCGGAATCAGGAAGTCATTGTTGATGGTTTAAACCTTAATTAAAAAGTCAACTCTAACATGGATTCGTTTTTCCTTTTAATCTTTAAACATCCATGTCATAAACTTTTCACTGAAATTGTAAAAGAAAAAATATAATATAATATAATTCTGTTCACAAACTGAATGATTTGTCCTTCGTTACAAGTTTTTGCTTTTCTTCAAAACTCCTCGTTGGTTTAGTTCAGGGGTCTGCAACCAGAAGCTCAGGAGCCACATCGACTCTTTGACCCCCGTTGTGGCTCTCTGGTTGAAGACTAAAAATGTTTTTTTTTTTTTTTTAGTATATGTAAAGCAAAACAAAACAGTCACAAATGCCTAACTTAATATCCCATTTTGGGATAAATAAACTATTTCTATTCTATACTGTAAATATGGTAATATTATCAATGAACGAACTTAGTGAGTGAGTGCATGATGTATTTTTTTCCAACACTGTTTTGCCTTTAACCATTTTTGCTCTGACTTCCTTTATTTGTGGCTTCCAACTTGTTTTATGGTCCATTATTGCTCTAAGGAATTGGATTTCAGTTATTCTTTCCACCACACGATTGTCTATAGCAACTTTCATTTCTAAATCTGCAGGAATTTTGCTTTTTTGTTTACATTGAGTGAGAGTTTATTAATTTGACAGATTTTTGAGCACAGAAAATCAATTTGAGTTCAGTAAACTGAATTCATCCATGAGGATTTGAAGGTGGACTGTCAATAATTTAAGAACAAAGATTTTAGGTGTGGTAAAAATAACTCAAATAACTTAAATAACTCTGATTTAATTTTAGTTTGTTAGATATACAAATTTCTGACTGAGATGCACCAACGACAATAAAATAAACTGTATATTTATTTTTTCAATCACTGCTGACATCCGACTGTATTTTGATTCATTGAAGGGATTCAATGTGGTACAGGGTGTCTTTTATTTTGAAAGGAAGTCATGCGAACCTCTGTAAAAAGTTATGAACTATTTCATATTCTAAGAAAAAATCTGTTTATGCAAAAAATAGTTTATTGATGTTTAGTAACTATAGTGTCTGTGTGAAGAAGTGTGAAGAACGACTTTGTGGCTCCTACTGGGTTGTTGGTGAAAAGTTCTGAAGGTTGCAGAACCATTTTAGTTACCAATTTTTGGATTATTTAATACATTTTAATATGCTGATCTACCATGTATCAATGAAAGAAATGCACTTTATAAAACATATGAGGAGCAGAACTCGGATGCTACACGTGAATAATTTTGGGACTGGTAGGCCAGAATCACTCAACAATTTTTTATTTTTAGTCTGTCATTCTGTCTTTAAGAGGGGGAACAAAAATTAAATCTATCACTGAAAATAACAACCGTTTGCTCAGATCATTTTAAGGCGAGTTTAGATTTGAGAATTTGCTGCAGTTTTTTCTGTATCTCACATCTGCATCTTTTTTTCATGCATAGCTTTTATATAACACACCTTCATTTATCTATGGTTTATTTTTAGGTTATTTATTCCCCATCTTATAGAATCTACAGTCATAAAAATGTTAAACACTGTTATGTGATAAGCTTTAATTAAAGACTGGAAAACTGGGTCAGGATGAAGGATGTTGTCTGTGGGTAAATCTGCAGAAATAAGCACCATGCATCTGTCAGAATGAGTTTCATTCTATACCTTTCATTGTCAGGCCTCAGGTAAGAAGACGAGTCTGCAGAGATAAAACCTGACAGAGTCAGGGACACATGAAGTTCACGACCCAGCGGACGAAAACACACACACCAGATAATCCAGCGGCGGGGACAAACACATGGAGAACGGCGATGTGGGGGTTGTGTAACATGCCGCGCCACACGTGTCTGGAATCGCAGTCGGAGCCGTAAACAACACGAGTCAGGGCGCGGTTTCAAAAAATTAAACTAACATTTTTTAAATTAAATGTAATTCTAATTTTTTGTACTTTTCAGTTAAACTTTCATTCAAACTAACGAAATATTATATTAATGTTGAAGAGTTTTTCTGATCCAGAAAGAGAATGATTATTATTCTTTGTTTGAATAGTAATGCTGGTATCTCGGTGTGTTATCTTTTGTCAAAGGAAAATGAGTCTCTTGTGTGAATCGTCGACTTGATTCCCGGTCTGTTGAACTTGATGGTCTTTTGTAGCGTCTCATAATACAAATGTTTCTTTTATCTGTCATTCTCATCACCTCTGCAGGGTCATTTACTCTCAATTTACAGCTAATTACTTTTGCTCCTTTTTTCCATTTAGCATTTTTTCTCTGGGTAATTTCAAACAAATCACATTTTTTTCCTGCTTTCTTATTAGAAAGCCAGTTCGTTTTTACATTTGGACTTTTTTTCCCCTCCAATATCCAGCCAGCAAGGCCAAGTGGGAACAATATGGTTTAAAAGTGGGATGAAAAAGTGGATCCTGAATGGGTTTGTCCACAGCTTCCGTAGTGACACCACCTGTGTTTGCCCACTTTGGCTTAGGTGGACTCTCTGTGGGTTAGCTCGCTACGCTAGCTAGCCTCCTGGTTGACAGCGGAGCCCGCTACACCGGAGCTCGCCAGCTTGGTACAGTGGAGCTTGCTAACTCAATACAGGGGAGCTTGCTAGCTCGATACAGCGGATCATGCTGCTTGCTACAGGGAGGCTCCATAGCTTGCTACAGGAGAGCTTACTAGCTCAATACAATGGAGCTCGGTACACCAGAGTTTGCTAGCTCGCTACAGCTGAGCTCACTATGGTGAAGCTCATTTGCTCGATGCAGCGAGCTTGTTAGCTTGCTACAGGGGAGCTCGCTTGAGCAGATCGTGCTCAATACAGGGAAGCTCGCTAGCTTGATACAGCGGAGATCGCTAGCTCGCTACGGCGAAGATTGCTATGGCGGAGCTCGCTAGCTCACTACAGGGGAGCTCGGTAGCTTGTTGGAGATGATAGCTATCTTGATACAGAAGAGCTCGATACAGCAGAGCTCGCTAGCTCGGTATGGCAGAGTTTGCTAGCTTGCTGGCTGGGTAAGGATTATTAAAGTATAGATCTTCATTTTCTTTGGTCAAAATCAAATCAAATAAAGCCCATGATTAGTAAATTTGGATAAAAACAAACATTTTACCTTATATATTGAGATTTACTATATTTCCCTTGGAGAGAAATAGTGTGAATGCTTCTTTACATGAACAGAATCTAGTGATTAAAACTCATATTAGCAGATTCTCTATTTAATACAATTTACTTATATAGTTTAAAAGATATTCAAGCATAAAAAAAAACAAAACAAAACAAAAAAACTGAAAAGAGCTTTCTCTTTACTCTCCAACCTCAAGGGAAAATGTATCTTTTAAATTAATTTTATGAAGTTAAACATGGAAAAATAAATTAAAAGAAAAAAGATTTATTTTACAAATCCTAAATCCACCTTAGATCTCTTAGACAAAAGAGGGAACCAAACAGTTTGACCTTTGTCTTAATGTGATATTTAAACCTTTTCTACAGAAAGGTCATGAAAGCTTCAGTGATTCTCGCTCTGTGTCTTCAGCACGAGGAGAATCTGTGACCTCCACTGCTTTCTGTAATCAAAAGAAACTTCAAGTGAGGCCACAGTCACTTTCCCACCGTGTCAAAAAAAGGATGCAGTGAGCAGCAGCAGCTTTGCAGCTCTGATTGTGTTCACGCAGGATGTGTGTTGAGTACACAGGAAGTTCAGGCTTTGTGTCTGTGAGCTTAAAGCTCCAGCAAAGAAAGCTGTTAACATAAGAGAAGCCTGTGTGGACAGCAGGAACGATCAAAATGGAAGCTTTATCTGCTTCGTCACACTCTGCAGACACAGATGAAGGAAAAAGATGCTTTCTTTGAAAAAGATGCTGCCAGGAAAACAAAAAGACGAAGAATATTTTTATCTGGAATTAAGACTGTCGACTTACCATGAAAAAAAAAGATCCTAGTCATGAAGTTACTTTCATTTCACTGTCACACCCTCTGATGAAAATAGTGGTTTTAATGTGTTCTTGTGGCATTTTTCTGATGATGGAGGACACAGAAATAGAGAATTAAGCTTCCTTTCTTAGTATTTCTTCATTCATTTCATTGTAAATCGGGAGCAGACATAAGATGCAGTTTGAAAAAGATCCTATTTCTGACATAAATGATGTGCTGCTCCCTGATGGAGCTCTCAGCGACGATGAAGATGAATCTCTAATAAACTCCTGCCACTCTGCAGACATTATGTGCAAGAAAACAACAACACAGGTTCTTAGGCTTTGGATAAAAACAACTAAAATCCACTGAGAACACTTTAAAATGGATCAAAATAAGATCAGAGTGGGTCTGAAAAGTTTATTGTGTTTGTATTTGAGCAGAAATTATGGAGATGATGCCAACTCCATAAACACATCTGCCAAAAATGAGCTGAGAACAATAAAAGGAACCCATTAAAAAATATGAATTAAAGTACCTCCATATGGGGCTAATGTTGGCACAGTGTTACCAAAAGTTACAAGATGCAGAATTCTTACTCCAATGAAATCAGAAAAAAGAGAAATACTGAGTGAGATGGAGGCAGATTGTTGTAGCTTTGTGACGGATAAAGAAATAACATTTTAGTGTCTAAGATTCATGAGGATAATCGCATGTGGAAAAAGCTCAGTTAACGAGCTGGAAGTATTTTTATTTTTATAAAAGCAAAACTTTAAAAAAGTAAATATGGACTTTAGCAATAGAATATAATAAGAATAATTTGATATTGACATTAAATTATTGTCCTCGTTGTTTGTCAAATATCTACAAATGTCAAATAAATGGATCATGATGGATAATAGATCCCGGACGAGCCCCCGATTTATGTTACGCCTCTCTGTTGAGTCTAGTGTAGGGGTGGGCAAACTTTTTTCACTTGTGGGCCAAAAAGAGTTAAAAAAGTTGACAGAAAAGGACCAGACCAGATGGGTGGTTGTTTATGGTGATCCGCCTCACAAGAGAAAGAAAAGAAATGAAATTTGGACGAAGACGTTCTGATTTTGATTAAAAATTTATACATTTAAAACAGAAAATGTTTGAGTTTTTGTTTCAAAACATATTTCAAAGCTTTTTTCAAGACTTTCTTGCTCATTTTAGTACTAACTGCAACAATGAAATTATCTCTCAGAGAAAAGCACAATGGAATGGTTGTAAAAGTGCCTGTCTGACTCAGAAATTACACACAAACTTTTAGGAAAACAACAAAACTTAAAAAAAACATAAATGCAGAATAACTATCTTAACAAGACAGAGGTCAATGTTTCTGTATTGCACCATTGATTGGGAGACACCTGAAATACAGAGAAACTAAGACAAGAGTTAGGACTATCAACATAATTCGTTCTAGTCTGGTAGGCCAGATTAAAAGGTTTAATAGGCCACATATGGCCCCCGGGCCGTAGTTTGCCCGCCCCTGGTCTAGTGGATCGGAGGAGCATAACATAAAAATTTTGTTTTTGTTCTAAATGAACGAATACACCAAAAAGAACGTCTTCATGACAAACATAACAAATGTATTTACAAGAAAACAAATTAAGGACAAACCACAATAACCTAAAGGTGAAGCAAAAGGGAAATTCGGGGGCTCATCCGGGAAATGGGGATTTAAAAACCGAATTTACAAAAAAAAGGTTTCTAACAGAACTAAACCTTTTACTCAGGGAGGATCAAAGTGGAATTTACCTGGTCAGTTAACCCCAAAAGAAGCAAAACAAGAAGAAGCTGAACTGTGTACATGCTTCTCTCCTGTCATATCGGGAGAAAGTCTCACCATAAACATGCAAAACGAATCCTCTGCGCTGGAGAAAAAGCAGCTATAGTTGCTACTGACGTCTGATCTGCTTCACTGCTTCTCACTGAGTGGAGGCTTCCAGGTTAAGACTCTTGTTGGGACACCTACCTTTCCTAAACCGTGATGTGTGCGAGCTAGTCCTCCCGCGGGTTATTTGGGTCTCTTTCAAATTAAGCTGCTCATGTCCCTCGCCAATTAGTCCGAAGTGTTGGTCACATGACTGGAGGTGTCACTGGTTGTGAAGATGATGTGTTAGAAAAAGATAATCATGACTCTTTTTTATTATTTATCATTTTTCCTCAATAAAACAGATACTTATATTTATTTTCTCTTAAACTTTCAGCTTCTTTGTCCTGAATAAAGTATTTATAATCCTGTCCTAAAAACAGCATCTCTTACTCTTGAGATGTAGGTTAAGCATTAACCTACATCGACTGTAGTGTAGGTCATTGTCTTCTTCTTCTTTATGACCATTTTTAAGAAGATGATTTTCTACCAGAACTTAATAGAAAAGAGTCCAGAGGATCTCCATGACCTGCAGAACCATCATCCCCGCCGAATGGAGAAAATATGAGCTTTTATGGGACTGGGGTTTGATACTTGGAGCAACTTTGGGATACTACTTTTCCACAGTTTTCAATTAGAGTCATATAATGTACGTACTGCAGTGACATTAATGAATAGGTTTGCCTGGAGTTCATGTTTAGGGTCTTGGAGTTTCAGGTTCTCTCATTAGTGTTGGTTTTGATCATAGTTCCTGGTTGTGAGAAAGCCAGTGTGGCTGTATTGGTTTTTCTTGTGTTTTCTTTATTATATACTTATTTATAAGTCATCCATAAAACTGTCAGATCTATTGTTTGGATGTTTTAAAAGGACGTTTTGCATAGAATTACAGTTACACCTTATTAGCTACATTTTCTGAAGTTTAAACGAGATGGTGACCCTTCATGTTTTAAATCGAAGCAATTAAGCTTAAAAAAAAAAGTGTCATGGGCCCCAGTGTTTTGTTTTTCCCATTTTTTTTCTTACATTTTCTTGCTTTCTGAAGTGTGACAAATGCTGTTCAATAACCTAAATGCTCTGAGATCTTTCTCTAACAAGTGGTGTCAGGAGGGGAAATGAAAGCGCCCATATGTTGCTTTTCTTAAGCATTTCAGAGTAAACTATATCCATATATACTGTGTAATAATATATTACTTTTGGCACACTAAAGAACACATTTTTAATTAAATGAGTTTTTTTTAAATTTGTTTTCCTACCTACAAGTAACACACCTCAATCTTTAAGGCTCCGCCCATTTTAGGATGTCGTCCTAGAGCCGACTTCGGCAGCATGTCTTTTTTTGCCCAAGAAAACAAACATTCAAACCTTTATAAAGATGGATGTACAAATTGTGGGTATAAAATAAAAGCGTTTACTTGATCACTGCTAGCTCTACAAAGAAAGTGTGCGTTTGTATTAGCCTGTGGGCGGAGCTTGCAGCGCAGACTCTTCCTCGAAGGGGCTGTTCCTCACTTATCTACGTCCCAATGTGAGAACACGCTAGTTTTGGTGGATTGGGAGGGACTGGTGCTCAGAAAGTAGGTCTTTGAAAAGAAAGTAGTCTTTAAGTCCAAACCTCTTTCCAACACTGACTGAAACAACTCTCAACATTTTAGAAATAAAGATCACATGTCAGACACTAATTAATCTTTGTTGTCTCTGCACTCACCGGTGACTTTGTCAATCAAACTATTTATTTAGAAATTCATTAATAATTGAAATATGTTTTGAATATATTCATATTGTTCTGATCCAGTTCATAGACTGTAAAATGTATCAGTGAAATAGTGAGATTGTTAACAATTATACAGTGTTACATGGATTCTAAACCAAAGAAGCTCCAACAATTGTTCTGCTTCTTCTGGAGGACGTTTCAGTTTGGCCACTAGGTGGCGATGGCGCTATAGCATTACACCTTATTCCTGAAGAAGAAGAAAATATGAGCAAAAAAACTGTGTTTTAGACCACAAATGGTTACTGTATAAAATATTTCCTTAAAAATGTTTGGAAAATTTCTGCCTTTGAGTTTATAAAAATGTTAATTTAGTCAGCAATGTATGTTTAGGTTGACCGAGCGTTAGCATTAGTCGTGCTATGAGAAATCCCATTATATGTTAGCATCAAGCTAGTGGATTTTGGATATATGAGTTAGATTGATCTCCACTTTTAAGGATCGATTATTGATCTATTGATAGATCGATTCAGATCAATTAATCGATTTTATCAACCCAGCTCCACTTAAAATGGTACATTATTGTGATACAGCTTAGAATAAATCAGAACATTTTATACAGTTTATTGGAGGTTCCACAGTTAATTTTTTCTTATTGTTTTGACCTGATCTATGCTTTATTTTTGGATTTATACGTTTTTACTTTATCTACAGACTTTCATTTGTTACAAAAAAACAAAAACAAAACAACAGTTGAATCTCAATTTTTGCAGTAAAAAAATGACAATATTATAGATTTTACTTATTTTTATTTTTTTACAGTAGCAGGATTTTATGCAATTATTGTGTAAAGTAATTTTAAAAAGATCTGTGGGGAAAAAAAGAGGCTATAAAGATAAATATCAAACAACCATTAACCCACAAAACTGTTTTAAAGGTTAATTTTTACAGCTAATTGTAAAGCAGTAGAAAGTGCTTAAAAAGGCCCTGGACTACCATAATGTTAGATGAGGATGATTCAGATGTAAAAAGATCAAATATCTCTTTGTAGTATATAGTAGATGTGTAAGACAGAGCGTTGCAGCTTTTTAAGTTTATGTCCTTCTTTACAAAACTCCAAGGCAGATCTGGTTATATTGATCTCCACTTTAGTGTTGTACGATCATGAGGATTATTCAGTCTGGCGCTGACTGTAGCGGTTAACATACAGAGATAACCAGAACATGAAGATGAATACTCAGAAAATCCAGAGTTTGTACAACAGCATCAAATCCGACGTTTCGTTTGTGTTCCTGCTTAAACGGAGAGCATTCAAAGGTGTGTTCCGTCTGGGCACAGATGTGCAAAGTAACCATCAGTGTCACGAGGTGAAACAGTGCAGTGTAGCAAATTATATCTCATTAATTCATTGTGTCTTTTAGCAAAACAACAGGCCATTGCCAAAGGGCTCCACCAATGCCAGCTGCTTCCCTTGTTAATTTGATTCCTCACCTCATCACTTGGGCCTGGAACAGTCAGCTCCAAGCTGTCCGAGCGCTTTGTCTGGACATCTGCTTGGGAAGACAAAAGACTATTTTATTTAGCAGTTTCATTCTCCCTCTTCCTCAGAAGGCCGCATTAGCTGGAGGCTTGTGAGCAAACTGACAGCAGGTGATAAAGTGGAATGTATTTTTCTGCTCTTCACTTCAGTGTCTTTATGAGTGACATGGGCTGATAGGCCGGAGAGCATGAGGATATTAGAAGATGAAGGAAGAAAAAGATGATTTAGTTTTATGAAAAAAAGGTGTTTTTTGAGTTTCTAAGAAGTTTAAAATTATTTCTAAGACCCCTAGCTCATTAGCATGATCCAAACTTTCCTTAAAAATCCACCGTATGTAACCTCGTTCATGTTCTCTTCTCTGTAGTTCATCATCTTTCCACTAGAGGCAGTACAGGGGAGTTCCTGCTCATTTCAAAATGCAGAGGTAATTTTAAGTATGCAATCTCATAAGAGAGGACCCCAAAAAATGAATCAAAACATAATAAACAAACAAACAAAAAAGCATAAATAGTTTTTCATTCATAAGTACCTTATATAGCCTAGTTTTGTTGGGTTCATTTAATTGTTTTAACTGTAAACTAAATAAATAAATTTCACATGTAGTTAATAGAGTGACAAAGATGATATCAGAGCCAGAAAATGTTATTTGGGAAACAAAAAAAGAGGGAACAGAAGTCTTTGGGAACAGCAAAGAGGAAGGCCACCACAAATGAAAGGTTCAAAAATATGTATTTAAAACTGTTTTATTATTATTATTAAAATTAAAACATCAGTTCTTTTAGCTAAAGTATTATTACAGATGCTCAAAAGAGCTTGTATTGAAGATTTTTTTCATTATTTGTCTATAATTATGCTAATATTGACTAAAATTGGGGGATTACAAGGCTTTTTGCTGACTGGGCAGCTCCCCCACCTAGCTCCGCCCCTGGATAATATATATATATTTTTGTGTTTGCATGTGTACAGATTTGGGATACTGGGGGCGGGGCTTGGAGGAGAAGGGGGAGTGTCAGGGCACCAAACTAACCAGGAGCACCTCGGTCAAAATGGCTGCTTGACAGGAAAAGTTTAGCTTATTTTCAGAACTTTATGATTAGAATAACTCATCTATTGTTTTGAAATGACAACTTAATGTATTGAAAGAATGTAAAATTTACTGACAAATAATTCTTTATAACTTAGACCATGTTAAAATGTGGATTAAATTTGAGACAGTGGATAAATAAGGGGCTATTCTTCCTGTTAATATTTTTGCATCTTAAACTAAAATTCTTATGAGCAAAAGCTTATTAAACCCCCCAATGTATTATTATTGGTACTATCTATAGCTCACAAAATATATATACATAGCAATTTTTTGTGGATTTCATCAAATGGTTAAAGAAATATCATAATTAACAAGTAATAATGACAATTTTCTGTCAGTTTAGTGGGTTTTACCGGGTTAATTTATAGAATTCTTGATAATTCTAGAAGTAAAACTCTGATGGGATACTTCTAAAGGAGAATTTCTGGTGAACTGTTAGTTTTTAGACCTCCGGTTCCTCATGTATACACACATTTGTAAACACCCACACTCTACTTGACACGTGGGTGGCCTTCACCTGAGCTGCTGGATAGGTAGGTGGACAGTGTGGGAGAAGTGAATGCAGTAAACCACACTTTGTGAAATGTAAACAAACAAACAGATGTCAGATGACATCCAGAAACAACCATAGGTCATCCTAGTCCTCTTGTATGTTTTCTCTCTGCAAAACACAACCTTTCTGGTAAAAATCTCATCTTTGCAGAGAATTTTTGTGCAAATATTTCAAACTCATGCGCTTTGCAGATATGACACACATTGTTGCCTCTATATGTCATCAGTACCTTTTAAGATATGGTCACAACTGGTGTCAGCAATGCACGTTTAAGTGACCACTTCCAATGATGGTCTATGTGATTGTGTGTATATGTGTTTTGAGGTTCTGCGTTCAAAGTTGTTGTGTTACTCAAGGTTCTATGATTGAAACGTCCATTGAAAACGTATTGAAAGCCAAGGCAAGTTGAACTTTGACGAATCATCAGCCATGGTAGTGACTTATGGATGGCGTCCCTTTTAATTTAAGAAAGTATCAATCGTTTAAAAAATGGATTATGGGCGAGAAATTACCAGTAATGGTCGTGGTTTGTGCCCGGCCTTAATCAAGACATGACGTCTTTTATATATCGGCATAGAGCTGTGAAAGAAAAAGATTTGTGAGATTCGCACCGTTTTGACATTTCTCACTAAGCCTCCTCCAAGTGTAGGTGGCGTACATGAGCTAGCATTGGGTAGTGACAGTCCAGTGGGAACACCATATGCTAGACGGGTCAAGAATGCACTTCTGGCCTGTTCTTGAACACGTGTCACATGTCCGGTGTGAACACAGCATTACAGATGAATTACAGGCCGTGTCCTGAAATGTTGAGACTGTAGCCTCAGTAGATCATTTTAGCTCACAACGGGCACTTCATTTAGTCATATATGTGCATGCATTGGAGATTTTTACATATTTATGTTTGTCTTGTGACACTTCATAGGAGGAAATAAACTGTCTCTTGCGGCTGACTCCCATGACTTTCTAGTCTCGTTCTGAGACCAGCAGTTGATGCTTTTATCTACACTTCTGGCCCTCGACTGATCACGTAGAATTGTAAAAACAGCAGATCACTGAGAAGCAAATGCCCAGACACAGATAAGAGGATTACGCAGGGACAGCATGTGAAAAGGTGAGGTGTGGAGAAGAAAATCAGAGGACAATACGAAGGGTAGCAAGAGATATGAAGCAGAGGTGAGACAGCAGCTTTAGTAGAGACCCAAAAACCTCCCTGCTGCAAAGCCATCTCCCAGGTACTTTTTTTTTCTTTGCGAGGGAGGCGTCATTTCAAAAGAAGCAGAGATAAAATCTCTCCCACACATCCTGGATCTGCCCTGGGGCTTTTTTATAGTGTCCAAAACACTGCAACAGAGAGGGTTCTGGAGGGACTCGGGGAGCAACAACACACCTGTAAAGCTTCTGCATGACTGCGGAGGCTGCCTTTCACATGTCAAACCCGATCTAGCTTCACCTGTGAGCGAGGCCCTGATGTTTCATCTGCTGCGGCGGTTCTACAGATTAAAAAAAAACTTTTACAGCTTTATGCAAACTTAACCGTGTGGTAAAGCCAAAGAATAATTGAGGAAATGACTAAAAACTCTGTCTCGCTTTGATTCAAGGACTAGAAGATTGTATGTCCTACCAACACATTCTCACTCCCAACTCATCTCATATGGACGTATGGCTTTGGCTTCCTCCACGTCAATTTTTGATGTTTTGGTTGTCCCCGACTCATTGTTCTTTTGACATGCTGGCTGTTCCCATTAAATCAGGGGTCCTCAACCTCTGGGTAGTGAATTGGTACTAGTCCGAGGGCCGCTTGGTACCGGGCCACAGACAGGGAAAGAAATGCATACGTTAATCCGGGGACCCTAACCGCTGGATCGTGGAGTGGTACTGGTTACACATCTGTTATCACGTCCGGTATCATGTCCCAAGGATCGGGGACCCGTGATTTAATAGGAACAGCTAGCACGTCAAAAAAAGACGAGTTTGGGATACTCAAACGTCAAAAAGTGACATAGAGGGGGCCCAAACCATACGTCCAATTATGACGTTTTGGTGTCCCGACTCGTTTTTTTCTGATGTGCTGGCTGTTCCCATTAAATCAGGGGTCCTCAACCTTCGGGCCACAAACTGGTACCAGGTTTAAGGGTCACTTGGTACCAGGCCACAGACGGAACCAGTACCGGATTAGGGCACTGAGTTAGGGCACTGGTACTGGGTTAAGGTACCGATTCATGACCTGGAGATTGAAGACCCCTTATTTAATGGGAAGAGCCAGCACGTCAAAAAACGTCGAGTCTGGGAAAACCAAAACATCAAAAAGTGACATGGAGGGGGTCAGAACCAAAGTATGTCGAGTTGGGAGTGAGATGCGTTGGTATGTCTGGTTGCAAATTAGCTGGTCGTGCATCATCAGTGGTTCTAGTAAAGATCATCAGTCGGTGTGCAGACCAGATAAAGCCTTCAGGTTAGAACAAAACAACCTCTTGTTCTGTTTACTGTAAAACCATTCATAAAAAGTTCAGCCTTTATTGTTTTCCAGTCGAGACTGTTGTCTGCTCCACATATCTGCTCTGAGGACCAACGGTTCTCAGAGAAACAGAATCTTATGTGCTACACCTCCAACAAAGCAGTACTTACTTTACTTTTTTTATTTTTAGTAAATTCTGTTTGGAGACCACTTTTATGAGCTAATAAGACCTTAACAAGTGATTAAAAACAATAATGTCGGCCGAGCAGCTGCAGCTTAGTTGAATTTGAATCATCCAACTGGAAAATTACATTGTTCCTAACCACAACAGATAATCTAAGGTAAAAAAAAAAATTGAATAAAAATGTAGTTATTTTTGGTGTCCATCTTAAAAGATTCTTTTACAAATTTAGGGAAAATTCTTCTGTCATCTTTATTCTAGTTACCCATTTCCCACTTAACGGGAGTGACCCTCTTCTCACTTAAAACTTTCTAAAATGAATTTTGATAGACCTTTTGATCAGAACCAAAGTCAAGAGTCTTCTCATAACTGATCAGAAAGGCCATCTGGATCGTAGCGGGCTATTTAAGTCACTAAACTTACTGTCATTATCCTTCATGGTCCCATTTATCATAATTGCCATCTTAGATGTTGTCATCCATCCCATCCATCATGTTTTCCTCTTCCACTTAGCATTCATATCTTGTGTTCCCGGCCTCCTTGTTCCCTCTTTTGAAAGAAAACAACGCCTCCTGTTGTTTTAAAAACATGCATTTTTTGGGGTGTAGATGAGTCAGTAACTTCTCCTGGAATGTTGCTGCTGCAGCTCCACAAAGCCTAAAACATGCCAGCGCTGTTGGAACCTGGATCTGAGCCTTCGACTGGGACCGTGCACATGTGTTTTGCCATTTAGGTCTGAGTGCAAGTGAAAAAAAAAAGAAAAACTAGAGAGGTTGCAGGCTTTTAAGATCCCTGCCTCTGAGGATAAGCAGCCGTTTGGTGTAGGTGTACATGTGTGAACACTAGAGTGAACACAAAGATGCCTACGAGCAGAGATGGAGCGAAACAGGCTGGAATGAAAGGATTGTCGGGCTGGTTCATCTTCCCACAGCATGACTCACCATTTTTAACCACACAGTTAACATTTCAAATCTGTTACTGAAAGAAACACAGAAGGCAATGGCAAGAATTAAGAGGAGTTAATTAAAAAGAAGCGAGAGAAAATTAAAAAATCTGAACACATTTTTAGGATGAATGCAAAAATAAATGATTTGCTGCAGAAAAACACGCGTGGCTTTGGGAAATTGAAAAACGTATTTGTATTTACTGGTGGCTGCTATCATGAAGTCGAGCTTTTCCTCATTGCTGGTCATGCACCAACTTCTGAGTGACAGAGAACAGCTGTCCTGCATGATAAAGCTGAGGTCCGGCTCTGCTGCAGCACCTTTCAGTCACAGTGGTTCCAAAGTAAAGCAGCTGTTCTGCCTCCAGTGTTTATTTTTATGGTCAGTCTTACTGAAAAAGTAGCTGTCACTGAGTTGGAATCTGTTTTTGAGATGTTTCTCAGTCTTGGGATGACATGAGAACATTAAATGGACTTGAGAGTTATAGACTCCAATAAAAATTCTGTTTTGGGGGAATTTTAACATATTTTTGCAGAATTTGTCTCATGATATTGGATAAATATTGAGAAAATTAAGCTTAAAATTGAGTATTTATTTTATTCAAATCAGAAAGAAAAAAAATGAAGTTTGAAAAAGATTGTGTTTGTGACGTATAAAATATGCTGGGTGAAGCCACAAAGTCTCTACTATGACATCTCAGCACCTGGGAAGGGAAGTGGGGGCGGGGTTGCTCAGTGGCAACACTCCCACCAACAAATCGGAGGAAAATTTCTGATGAAGTTTATTTGGTTGTTAGTATGAATGCAACATTTCACAACTTTATAAATGATAGTCTACATCAACCAAAAAGGAATGGGAGGAAGCATCAAAGCCCTTCCAAGAAATACAACTTAAACAGAAACAAAACTAAACATCAAGTTGTTAAGTATGCCACAAACATAAACATTTTTATTTAACCAAATACATATTTATATCTGGAAGTTCATAGACATATACGTACTATATATACATATATTAAAGCTACATATTTACTAATACAAAATTAAATTTCACTAGTATTGGTCATTTTTTTCTTTTTTTACATTTTATCAATAACCTACATTTAAGAGTATTGACTAATTTAAAATCTTTATTCAAAGAATTCCAAAGTTTTGTTCCAAACTACTCCCACTCTGCAGAAAACTGTGTACTAGAAAACAACTCAGACTTTCATAATAATAATTCAAATTTCACTTGGAACGGTTTAGGATTATCAAAAGATGATCAGAATGGATCTTTAAGTCTTACACCCCATAATTCCTAATTTTACTTAACTTTTCATCCTTGAAATATTTGAATTTAAACTTCAGGTTTGAGGTTTGTCTGTATTGCTTAATGGTTTTCTTCTTTCTTTCTTGTAAATTCTATAAACTTGAAAGTTACTTTGCTAACAAAAATAACTTGTGAGATGCAGCTTGACTTCATCTTTTAAGGAAAAGCATCTGTGAATTAACTAAATGTACATGCGACAATAGTTTTTTGGAATCCTTGTCAAATAGCATCGAAAAACAGTCAAACAGGGAAACATTTTTTTGTACATGTTCGCCAATGGGTTGGAACCCATAATGGGTAAAATCACAGACAAAAATCGCAGAATTTTCATATAAAAGGTACCAAATAAATATAAAAAACAGTATATATAATAAAATAAAATAAAACAGAGAAATTCTTTATTTTCACAAATCTTTGATATATGTTTAAGGACGAGGTTTAAAAGTCCAGACTACAGCAGTAACATGGATAAAAACTGTAATAACTGAATGGTTGGATGCAAATTTTCAATCCTTTTTTAGGCATGAAAGTTTTTTCTGGCAGTATTTGTGTGGGTGTAAGATTGGCTATAGATATCTGTTTTATAGCTATTTGATAACTTTTATGTAATCCTTTTCACCAGGAAAATGATTCTCATCAGTTTCTCTCTGACTGAAGAAGATAAAGTAAATCTATTGGGGTGAAAGTCTCCCGCAGCCAAAAGCTTCGCTGGGACGTCCAACGCCGCGGTCTCCCCGTGTGTTTGCTGCTCTGTTTTCCATGTTGGCAGAGAAAATCTCCTCACAGCCCCAAACATGGAGCACAGTGTTCTGACTGTTCACACTGCAGAACGTAACCTTGTTACACATGCTTGTTTGAGAACGTGTGAGTGGGAGGACTGCAGTGTTTGGGCGACTGGCTTTGGTAATCAACACGGAGGGAGCCAAGAAATATTCTGACACTATTGGACATGTGAGCAGTAAATACCTGGCATAGACTGTATGTGTAGGGCCAATAGGAGGACTGAAGAAAATACTGATGTCATGGTTTATCTTTGAGTAGTTCTGTGAAATGATGCTTTTATTCATGCATCAATACTCGCGGCTGCAACCAACACAATCTCACCCTTAAACATGCAACATATATTCATATTCACTGTTAAAAAAAGACCTAAGGTGCTAACCTCAAGCAAAACCGACAGATTATATATATAGATATATATATATTTTTTTTATTATATATAAATATATACATATATATATATTTGGCTAATATGTTATCTAATGGGGTTTTTTAGGCTAATTTAGAGTTTAGCTTCTTTTTTGTAGCAACAGGCTGACATTATTGATTAATTTAGATTCCTGAGGAACTTTAGACTTATTTGGATTTCAGCTACACACTTAATATTTTTTAAAATTGGCATGTATTAGGCATTTTTAAGCAATTTTACTACATATTTTTCAGAAATTAAGGTCAACTTCAGTGCTCTTTCATAGTTCTTTAACAAAATTTCCAGTCTTTTAGCAAATTTAACATTTTTTAAATAGCTTTTGCTTTTTTGAGCAAATTCCTTCAGCAATTAACGTAAATTGTGTTACCATTTTCAGCAAAAAGCTTTCACACATGAATTATCACAGGTAATGCAACTTTTTTAGTTCCTTGTGACTTAAACAAAACTGTAACTCTTCAAGCTTAACTTGGAGATGTTCCTCAGCTGGAATAAACCGTTTCTGGCTGACATTTTAAGTGGTGACCAAGCGACATTGCTGAGTCAAATGTGGCACTGAGATTCTGAGGGCTGGACTGCACAGACGGACGAAGGGAACCATTATGCTGTCTGATTAGTCGGGTCTTCTTCTCAGGAGCAGTGATTACTGTCTCTATCTTATCTGAACTCAACTGTGGAAAACTGGGATTTAATCACTGTAATTGATGCAGGTAAAACAGGGGCCTGCGTTTGTAACTCCAATACTGTACAGTAGGGTGTCATCGGCATAGAGGCGAAAGAAAATGTCGGAAGTGACGGAAAGGAAAAAAAAATAGCTTTGATGTTTAGTTAATTTTCTTTGCAAAAAGATTGAAGCTTCTGTCAGAGATGTGCTGTAATTATATAATTCTGTTTATTAATAAAGAACAAAATAAACATTTTAGACAGAAAGGGGCAAAAATAATAATTTCATACTGTTTTAATGTATTTTTGCGCATATCTAAATGACTGTATGTTAAAAAATTGTATAATTACATTTCCATTCCTTTACACTGTTTGACATTTGGCTTTTAAAAGAGTCGAGCAGAAACTTTAACTCTTGCATCACAAATGAACTATTGCACATTTTGTTAATGACTATGGAGTGGGTGTAGGAATCTGTGGATGCATGATTTTCTCTGAAAAAACACATAAGCCACAGATTGTTCCAAGTGAAAAATAAATATGTATTGTTAAAAAATAATGAATAAATTGTTGTGAGAATATAATTTATATTTTGTGCAATGCATCAACATACCAACAAGAATGTCTAACACTGAGAGATCACCAAGAAGGTCAAGTTCAGTTTATTTTATTTTAACATTCAAATAGTAGAAACACAAAAGCAGCTTTGAAATAATTCAACATAAAATCCTAAAGATTGATTAAAAAGTGTTTGAAAGTGGAGGACTGTAAATACAAAACTGGACGAACTAAGTCTGTTTTCCCCATAGACGATCTCTGCAGTGAACTCAGCAAACAGCGTTCCCGCTGCTGTTTACCCCGAGAGCATCACAGTTCTGACAGGTGCAAAGATGCTAAAGACTTCAGGAAGTGCTCGGTGTCCGAGCAAAACACGAGTCCTGGGATTGGTCTTAAGAGAAGAAAATCCCATATTTTATATGTAAAAATAGCCATGAAGGGAATTCTTTGGAAAAATAAAATGTAAAACATTTTTACATAAAAAATAATCAGAATTAAATTAGTGTTATTCCTTTAATTTCCCTTTTTTCCTGAGCTTCATCCATCACTTTAATGAAAATCCCTGATCTGAACCTCACAGACAGACTGTTTCTGAAAACTTTATGGGAAAATCCTGAATCCTAAAATTCACAAAACTGAAAAGGAAACACTTTTTTCAAATTGGATCATATGACCAACAACTCCACTGAGGTAGCCAGTTGTAGACAGCAATGGTAGGATTTGGCGCTGGACATCGGGCGGCACAAGTGTCCCACAGCCTCACATCTCATCAAAAACCACCAACCACAGTTTCCTAAAATCTCTTCATCTGTAGCTGCTTCCACGTAGCCCGCCGCTCCATAACCTGAAGAAGACGCCAACGTCTCCTTTGATAGATGATGATGAGCCGTGGCAGAAACTTTACTGTTTTTTAAATGACTTATTGCGTGAGTTGGTTTGTGTTTATTTGCATAATTAGGGTTTATGGAAACAGAAAAATTGCAATATTGTGTTTTTTTGACATTTCTAGCATTTTAAAAAAGTTCTGTGCACATGTGTAATGGAAACACAGCTAATAGGAGATCCGAAGAGCAACATTTTCTCAACATTTTAATTGTCTTTAAATCGAAAAGCAGTTTAATAAATGGATTAAAAAGGGAAGGGATGAAATGCATTTTTAATTCCTACCAACCTATTTTGAACAGGCTTTTGGGATAATTTGTATCTGCATTGTATATTTATTTATTCATTGTTACTTCTCTTGTTTAAAGTATTTTTAAATTCTGTTAAAAAAATCCCCTTTAATAAAGGAAAAGATAAAGAACTGAGTAAAACTCAACCAAAGCTAACGCCTGTATATTATCTGCACTGATAAAGTTGCTAATATTTTCAGACTGCAGTGGTCTGTTGTCTTTAATTTAGTTAAAACTTGAACAAGATTGACACAAATCTTCACAAATTCACAAACTGCATTTTGAAATCAGAAATAATTTCTTTTTTTTTTTCTTTTTGCTGATTTTAATAGTTTTTACTGAAAAAAGGTAAATTTGTAAATGCGCGGCTGCTTACATGCATGAGAGGCATCTTTCTTCTGCAGCCACTGTCATCTCATCTTATTTCAGCGATACAATCAGACCGTCGGAGATAATTTCACACGCTGCAGGGAAAGCAATCAGACTTATTGTGCAGGAAGCATTTTGATGATGCGTCAGTAATGATCACAGGTGTACAGTTAGGGTGGCTATTGTGCTGAGATTGTTCTCTTTAATGATTCTGTTTCCATTTTAAAGAAAGTTTTTGTGTCCAGAGAGATATTTCTGAGGCAAATTGGGAAGAACAATAGATCTACACTTTTACAAAGCCTTAAAACATGCTAAATAAAGCTGAACCAAATATGCAAGGATCATAGGCCCACAAACAGAGTACATTTTCATCTTTTATGTTGTGTGATTCTAACCGGCACTAAGGTTTAAGAAAAAAAAAATAAAAAAGCCAAAAATCCCCTTATAGAAAAGTGTTTTCTCTCTGGTGTCTTTATCACACCTTGTCCTTCGCTGATTCTCCTGTCTGCACCTCCTGAACACCTGACTGGGTTCCTTTCAAGTGATAAAATCAGGGAACTGTGGAGGCGTCCCACACATCTCACAGGTTAAACGCACGTTCCTGCAGTCGCTTCGCTCAGTCTGACTTTGTCCTAAGGTCAGCCGTTTTCCACAAAGAGAGGAATGGAACTCATTAATGTCTGATATTTTTCTTTAACAGCTGTTACTGCCAATTTATCAGCAGCGGAATTCACCAATTGTATATACTTGCTTTGTCCTTCCAGGGTCATGAGTGGGGGGCGGATGTATCCAGATTACTCTCAGGACAGTCTATGGAGGTAAATTTGGGCCAATATTATTTGAAACCCAAATAAAACAAATTAAAAAAAAAAAAAAATTTTTTTTTGCATTACAGCCATTTTCTGACTGTAATTATCACAGTTCTCGGAGTCAGTGAACGCACCGAGTCTGAAGTTACCACCCTCATGGATTTTGATTGGTCCTTTGTGTTAGCCCCGCCCCAACACACCACAGCGGAGCCAGAAATTTTAAAACTAAAGTTTTCAGATTTGAAAACGGAAAAAAAAAATTGAACATCAAAAAAAGATTTATAACCAAAAAAAAAGTTCTTAAATAGAAATTTTGAGTTTTTAAACCTAAAAAGAAGAAAATTTGAAGCTGAAAATAATTAATTTTATTTTAGAATAGCAAAAAGTTTTGGACATTTTATTTTTTTTTACCAAACACTTGTTATATTTGGGTTTCATATGATATTGGCCTCAATTTAGCTCCAAACAATCTATCAGAGAGAAAAAAAACATTTTAAAATGTTGAAATAATTAACCGATACTTTACAACAGCTATGTTAATAATTATGAAACATTCTGCTTTAGAGATTCCTAGCACACTACTATATTTATTCTACGTTACAGTATTTACGTGATCAATCTTTCAGTTTGGAATTATTTTTTTAATCTTTTATTTCTCCAAAAGTCCCACTCTGATCATCCTCTGATCTATTTCAAAGCGTTCACGGTCTCTTTTAATAGGATGATGTCATTTTTAGCCAGACCCCCCAAAAATTGTCGTTTTCTAGGACATAGTTTCTGCAGAGCGGCAGGAGTTCATTAGAAATTCACCTGAGTCTCAGCAGTCCCCTCCCCACTGCTGAGAGTTCTCTGTTTACACTCTCTCCCACTAGCTTACAGCCCCTCACACCCCCAACTTAACATTATAGCCGTGCAACAAAGACCAGAGCTATCCAGCTGAACAGTTTACAGATTCCAGCTCAGATGAGGAAAACCAAGACGTTCATGGACCTATTTGTCTGTAAGTGCAGAATGGGGCGGAGCAGGGAGCTTTTGGCCCCGCCCCTTTTATTTTCTACATCATAAATACGATCTTTTACAAACTGCTTTTGTTTCAACTGCTGCTGATTCACGATTCAAATGAAGAAATATGTCATCTTACTTTCCTTTATTTATGTCTTCAGACACGAGGAAAATGCCACGAAGACATGTTAAAAACGTTTTTTTTTCTAGATTTTTTCTATTTTTAAATCCATTTCTTTTTCCCTCTTTGTTCCGGTTGTGTTTCATCAAGTACATGATGGCTACCATCACTACCTTCCACTTCTCTGCTCTGCTCTGACTGTCACCACGTTCTTTTTTTCCCTTAAAATGTCTCTGCTTAGATGAGGATGGATCATGGCAGGCAAAGAGGCAGGCTAGGCCAGGCTACGAGTCATAATGATGGGGCTGGATTCTATAAAAAGCCTGCAGGCTGCTGAATCAATAGCACCAGTTGTCAAATTGCACCTTACTCGGAGAGAGAAACCTCGTCTTCTCCTGCCTCCTCCTCTCTCTGCTTTTTCTGTGTTTTGTGTGTAATTCTTAATTCAAAGCACATTTACTGAGGAAGGCTCGGCCACAGCAGGACCTGATATTAACTTTACTTAAATCTTTGGAGCAGAAAATCTCTAGAGGGCTCGCCATTTTGTGTTTTTTAACAAATGGCTCAGCTCTGGCTTTTACAGCTGTGAAACACACAAACCGCGGAGCCAAACTCTCAGGCAAGCATATGCTGCACATATGTGCTTTAAATACCTTAGTGGGGATTATTCCACAGCCCAAATAAAGTCTGTGCTTTGGTCCTGTGTAATACCTAGTCAGGTTGTGTGTCAGAGTTTAGCAGTTTTGTGGATTTTATTGCATGTTTCCTATTTATTGTTTTTTAAAAATATCAAATTTTGGATCAAATACATGGATTTGCTGTTGTGTTTATGTCTCGCCAACCTTCTTCGTTAAATATTGCTTAAAATAAAACTTTACAACACAAGAGCTAATCAGCAGAAGTTCACAGTGGCCCTTATTTTGTTCATGCTGTCATTTTGTAGGTCAGAACTGCCTCGGGCTCTTTGTGTCATGAGACTAGAAGACATACATTCTACTGCATTTCCAGTAGGGGTGTTGCGGATCACGGATTATCCGTGGTCCGTACGGATCAGAAGCCACGGTTCGGGACACGTGTGTACCGCGGACCACTCCGACCCCCACCCCCAGCGAGCGCACACACCTTGGGCTCTCATAATTTTAATCATTGTCCGTTCACATCAATGAAATTCTGTCAAATTCCTGTAAATCCTCTTTGTTTTGACCAGCGCTGAAGTAACAGCTTCACGGTTATTTCTTAAAGTCTGTTCCTGAATCTCCCGCTGCGTGTGGGCGGAGCTTTCAGAGCTTTTCCTGCATAGAGAATTTGGTGTCGGCCGCCACCAGCTCCTGGAAAAGGGGGGATGTGGCTGATTCTAGGAGCCCAGACTGAGAGAGAGTCCACGGAGACCCGAATGATGACAAAATGATACAACAGAAACAATTATTTCAGTAAACCAATAACCAATATATAATCGCAAATATTTTGATTTTAATGTCAAGGTAACAATAATTATATATTTTGTTTTGGAAACATCGTCTGTGGACCCCCCTTCCTCTTAATTGAAAATGGTTCGGTCCGACTGGACTATTCTTCCACAGCTGTTTGTTACCGTCAGACCCACAGAGTTTAAGGGAGAGAAGACACGCTTTAAAATCAGGAGTTTAAACACCTGATTTAGAGGAGAACCTCCGTGAAAAAAGAAAAAAGGAGACAGTCTGTCTATTGCCGCGCGGAAAGGAGAGAGTGCTCGTAAACGGACAAGGGGGCGGGGCCATGAATTTGAGGGTTTCTTCTGAAGCTTTTGTATGGAGCTTCAAACTAGAATAATTTGTTGTTTTATTGTGTATCAAAATTAGGCTTGTTAGTTACATTTCTGTTTTATAATGAGGTGATCTATAGTAAAATATGTAAATTGAAAGAATGTTCAATAAAGTTACATAATAATAATAATAAAATAAACTTGTTAAGGTATACAAATCTGAAGTCCCCACGAGACACCACCACCTTATTTTAAGCCAGGAAAAACCCTGCAGCTTCCGTCACAAACTTTACTCAACTTGACGCGGATGGATAGATATCAGGTTTATTTAATGTTAAGACCTGAATAAAAGCATCAGTACACGTTTCAATTTCTGGATTCAAAGAATACATCCGTAATGGACATGATTTTATGGCAAGCCAAAAAGATCACCAGGAAAAGCGGGTGCAACAGTGCCACGTTTTACAGATAATTATTATTATTTTAAATATTTAAATGTCCCCATTTGGCGAGTGGGATCAGAACATTTGTATTTCAAGTGAACACCAGATAGATTTGGTATTTTCAAAACTATTTTTAAGCATTCTTTTCTCTGTTTTTGTAGATTTGTATGTATTCAGAAACTACAAGTTTTAGCATTTTGCTTGTGTTCAAACTTTAAAGATTTTTTGTTTTAATAAATAGGCCTCAGTGAGCAAAAGTTTTGAACTTTTGTGTAAGGGAAGTACTTTATATTCATTTTGAATATATGATTTGAAACGTTTCCAAAAATTAATTTAGCTTTCATGTTGTTGTTGTTGTTGTTGTTGTTGTTGGTGGTGTTTTTTTTGTTGTTTTTTTTTTTTACTTTTTACTGATCCGAAAAGTGATCCGAACCGTGACCCTAAAACCGTGACACGATCCGAACCGTGAGTTTTGTGATCCGCAACACCCCTAATTTCCAGTCTTTTTCACCGACCTAGAAGACTGGGTACCGCGGTGCATTCCAGTCTCAGGCGGTCCGACCCGATAGCCTCAAAGCAGGTTATCTGCAGGTTAATTACTCACTGCACCGCTCATTAAGATGCAGCCATGCATGTCCAAACAGAGTGCAGCCTGAATCCTTGCAATGCCTTGCAGTCGATGGTCATGGCGTAACTGTATCTTTGGCATCACCGATCGTTTTTCAGCCAAAACAACTGTTAGATGTTTGCTTCAGCTCTTCTCTGATGAACAACCAGCATGTGGATTCGATGGTACTGGGGAGTTCAATCAGCGTTCAATTCGGCATGATAGCAGTGTCAGTTATTCATGGGAGGCAGTTCTGAAAGAAATAATTAAACAGAGGATACAGTTTAACAAGATTCGTCTCTGTTGTGGAAGATTATAGGTGAGGAAATGGTTTTAGCCTCATGAAGATGAAGTCCATGCAACCTGGGTTAACGAGCTGCAGCACTGGGG
>NC_050532.1:26441377-26447065 GCF_002922805.2 Oryzias melastigma | reverse complement strand
ACATTTGTGAAGTTAAAGCCCTTTTTCTGGGTGAATAGAATTGATTCTTCATCGGGAAAACGTTTTTCTGAAATTTTTATGTTATACTTTAATGAGTTTATTTGTATTCTGAATTAATTTCCAAAGAAAATATAAAGAAATGAAGATGGACACACTAAAATAAGTGAATTGGATTAAAATGAACAAGAGACCAAATCAACAGTTATTTTTATTTTTTTATTTACCATTTTTTTCATTCAATTCAGTTTTATTTACATAGCCCGATATCAGAATACATTTGTCTCAACGGGTTTCATTCTGGTAATTGTACATATCAGTTGTCAGTCATGGAATATAAACACTAACAGGTTGCAGGCGATGTACTGGGACTGTTAAAGTCCCCCTATGACAATTTATTTTATTAAAAGAATGTTCAGAGTAGTGTTTTCATTATGATTATGAAGTTTTAAAAACCAAAATCCCACAACCTAAATGTCTTAAAAGACATTTTTATGTTGATCTGAAGCCTCTGTTTCCAAAATCTCCCCAGATTTAAAAGGAGAAATACTCGGGAATGCAAAAACGAAATGATTTCTTATTACGTTTGTTCTCTTTCATAGGAAAAATGACACACAGACATGTTAGAAACTCAAAAAACAGGATTTTCATTGGAGGGGGACTCTAAAGAAGAATTAGCTTAAGTATCTCATCTACATGTTTGAATCGTGTAGAGTTTGTAACCCTTTAACTACCCAGAAAGTAAAAAAAAGGTTAAAAAAAGTTGTTGTTTTTTCTGCTGCTTATTCCCCTTAAAGGGACATCGAAGTTTAAAAAAAAATTGAAGTGAAATTTTTTTTTTTTTTTTCTAAAAATACATAGGGGTTCAGTACAAGGTGCACACCAGTTACTATCCAGACATTTTTTCTTACTTTAAATCTTAGAAATAAAAATGTTCTGGTTAGTAACTGACATTTTTTTTCTAAATATTGAAGTAAAACATTTTTTTTTTTTTTAACTTCAACCAGTAAAAAAAATTATCTGGTGTTAGTAAAATATGTTTTTACTTCAATTTATTTTCTTCATTGTCCCTTAAAGGCCTCCGTATTTTGGGGAATAATACACACGGTCAATATTTAAAACGTTTTTTTTTACCAAATGTGCCCCACCATTTGGTTGACTTTATTTCCAGGGCTTCATCGTGGCGTCAAACTGACCCTTGATGTGAGATTTGGGAGTTCAGAGAATTCCAGTTTGTTGGTGCTTTCTACTAAAGCGCCTTAAATCCTTTTACTGTCTGGACACTCGGGACCAACAGCGAGTAGACGCCACTCAAATATGGAGGGAACAGACCAATGAGGGCCCCGTATATGAGTTTGTGCCATGTGATCCTCTGAGGTGGTTGAACCAATTCGTGAACCACAGGTATGAAACGCTAAGAGCCGCGAAAAACTAAGTTTAATGCACTCAGTATAAATCATCCCCAGAATCCAACGCGGGAAGAAATATTAATACATCCACAGGGTGAAAACCTCAACCTTTCCATAACTGGAGAAACGTTTTAGCTGTTAGCCTGGATCTGAGCTCCAGAGGAAAACCGGAAAACTGAACGGTCTAATAATAGAAAACACAACTGCTTGTTGTACAAAACCATTTTAATCAGTTACCATGTGCTACAGGGAGTTATCTAATGCTACGGGCTTGATGGCAAATGTGTTTGAACCACCTAACTGTTTTTACTGCTTTTTCTGATGCTAATCACTTCACATGGGATGTAATAATCCCCTTTAAATGATAACAGAACCAATAACAGCAACACAAAAAGCTTTTATGTGTTCACAAATGCTGCTGATTTAATGATTATTTTAAAATTAACTGGCATTTTAGAGAGAAAGTTTCCTTTTCGTAATTTTCCAAAGCACTTACGATGTATTTCTTGATGAGTTGATTTGAGCAGAAATGCTTTAATGAGGCTTTTATGAAGACGCTTCAGGACATTTGGTGAAATGTCTCTTCTACTTGTGTATTTCTGAGACACGGAAAATAATCTAAAGCAAAAGATGAATGAAGTTTTTTGTAGAATATTTTTATTTTATTTAACATTACAAAAATTTTAATTTTCTTCTCTAAAAAAGGAGTTTATGATAAAAATGAACTTTTTTAGAGCAAACTTTAGTAGATTCCACAGGGAAGAAATCTGACAGGTGCTTTAACACTGATAGGAAATTCAGTTTGAGAGTCAGTTATTGATCCCGACAGATCTCCTGTTTCTCGTCTTATCAGTAAAAATGGGCAAAAAAATTGGTCTGGATTTGCAGAACATCAAAATAGGGTGTTATAGTGGAGACGGTTAGGTTGATATTTGGGACTAATCGGACAGTTTTGGTACAAACGCTAAATTTGGCACATTAACCATGAGAAAATCCAAAATGGCGGCCATTTTTAAAGATGGCGGCCATAAACTCAATTGTTACAGAAACATTCTATGTCTAGATGGATGGAAGAATAGATAGAAATAGATAGATACAACAATGGAGGTCATTCAGCAGCTCGTCTTTTTCTTGCTTTACTTTTTGTCTGACAAGAATTTAATGTTGTTTGAAAGAAGATTGGCTTAGAAGAAAACCGCCGTAAAGAGGAGAACAGAACCGCTAGCTTAGCGCTATATTGGCGGTTTCAGATGTCGTCACTTTCTGCCAATCAACAGGTGGGTACAGCGGCTCCGCCCCTTCCCAACCCGTCCTATTCCATTTATTATGGATCTACTACGGATTGGGACCCTCGAGAGGACTGGGTCGGTACTGTTTAGTGGGTCAAAATACCGGATCAAACCAGACCGGACCCACTCACTGCCTTTATTATATTAACATTCTTAAAATGAGACAATTTAACCAAAAATATACAATAATCTAATTTATTTATTAAATCTATGTTTATGATTTATTTTTTCTAGTTAGTATTTTCAATCAAATCTTTACACTCCCAAGTGTTCAGGGCCGATTACTTTAAAGCTTTTATCTCTTAAAAGTACTAATAACACAATGACAATCTTGCTTGTGTGATTAAATTCACTTTGTTCAAACGTGAATATGATTCTCATGTTTTTATACGTATGTGTCTATAACAGTAAAAACCAGCATTCTCCACAAGTACACGTTCATTTGTGTGTTCTGTGTGCTCTGAGATGTTTGTACTCGAATCTGAATTACCCAGCTGTGACCCCACTGCTCCACCATCATTATTAAACCCACAAAACTGATTTTAGAAGACACACAAACACACACACACACTCTGATGCACGCACAGAGGAGAGTAATAGAGGGAAAAATGATGGAAGCTGGATGAGAGTAATTTGATTCACAGAGGATGGGGAGAATTTGAGCGTGGATGAGGGGAAAAAAAACAAAACAAAGATGTATTGGGAACAATTCCAGAGGAAACCACTGTGGTGTAATTTTGAGGAATAACTTTAATAAAGATTCCCTTCAAATGCCAGTCATTGAAACACAGCCAAGTCCAGGACATCGCGTTTGGAAAATCATTCCTGGAAGCATGTTTAATACTTTGTTTTGGAGGATGTGGACTCATTTCAGGAGAAGTTTACAAGTAGAACCTAAACTTTTGTTTGAAAAGTACAAAGAACTGATTAACCCCCAAACAGCAGAGGAGGATTATATTTTATCTAAGACAAAGGCTGTATCACAGCCACTATGAACATTTTTTTAAAGTTTTGCATACAATATCAAGAAAAAAACTCATTTTAGCAAATATATTTGAACATGTTCTTAGTTTCAGAAATAAGTCCACCAACGTGTAAAAGCAGCCGCATGGTTTATTTTAGTCAGGATGTACTCATACATGAATGTTGCTCATTTTCCAGTAAGATTGCGCTGACGAGAGGAATCATGAGATCTGCACAAGAAACAAGCGGTTGTGACGGGAAAAGCTGCATTCACCTCCTTGAAAGGTATTGATTCTGAGAGAATTGATGTTTGCTGGAGTATGCTTAGATCCACAAAAGTGGCTTTTTGTTAGTCAAAGTGAGTCGGAGTTGCAGCAAGTCGAGCATTCAGTTTGTTGGTCCGAGGGGAAAACAAATGACTCAAGTTCTGTTTGTGAAATGCAAACACAAAAGTAACGACTTCATGCAAATGCTGAGCGTGTGTGTGGAGCCTCCCGGCATGGATGATGCTGAAACTTAACAATATAGAAGCTTTTCAGCTCAAAAGATTAAAGCAGAAGGAAGTGTTTTTGTTTTTTTAAATATCTGATGTAATATGCATTATTTTATTTATTATGTTTTCTAAGTCAGACAGATTACGGCTAATCAGTGGTCATTCTAGGTGTGACGTTTTACGATCATCCTGAGATTCTTATAGTGTGAATGCTTAGTGAACATTCACACTATAGTGCTTCTCCTGCTCCTTTCTGTATGTTTTTCAGCACATAAAAACTCAAGAACACTTTCAGCAATCTTGGTGTCAACACCTTGTTCAGGACATTACTGCTTGTATTTTTGGTATTCATAAACTTTATAGTTTTTGAAATATTGAGCAAAATATACCCAATAGGAAATGAACGAGACAGTCTTAAAATGTCAACATTTTAAGTAGATTCGCAACAATCTACCTTAGCCTTTAGATATATTCATGGGCTATGTTTTCATTTTTTATAGTAATTTTAAAAAATTGAGTTTAGCTAATATTTTAGCAACATGCTAACATTTTTAACCAATTTGTTTAGCTGGTATTTAAGCAATGTGCTAGCTTTTTTTGGCTAATTTGTTATCTACTGAGGTTTTTATAGGCTAATTTTGAGTTTAGCTTATTTGTTAGTAACAAGCTAACATTTTTGGCCAATTTGTTTAGCTGCAATGTGCTAGCTTTTTTTGGATAATGTGGCATCTATTGAGGTTTTTTATGCTAATTTAGGGTTTAGCTAATATTTTAGCAACATGCTAACTATTTTGGCCAATTTGTTATCTACTGAGGTTTTTATTTTCTAATTTGGAGATTAGCTTCTAAGTTAGCAACAAGCTTATGTTTTTTACTAATTTAGTTTACTAAGGAATCTAAGGCTGTGTTGGAGTTCAGCTAATATTTTAGCAACGTGCTGAAATTTTTGTTTAATTTGTAGGGCTAGGTATCGGTTATAATTTCCAGAAACGATTTGATTCGATTCACAAGAGCCTGAATCGATTTGATTCCGATTTGATTTTTTCCAATTCTTCAATAAATTCAGCTTTAAGTTTATGAATTTATACAAATTTGTTTAGAAATACATAAAAAATCTACTATTTAATTTGAATATATTTATATTAGTTTGATACAGTTCACATATTGTAAAATGTATTAATAAAATAATGAGATTGTTAATATCATACAGTGTTACATAGATTCTCTAAAGGAGAAGTTCTAACAAAAATGTTCAGATCATTGTAAACATTGTTCTGTTTCTCCTGGAGGACGTTTCAGTTTGGCCACTAGGTGGCGATCGCGCAATAGAGGCACACCTTATTCAAGAAGAAGAAAACATATGAGGGAAAAAACGAAGTTTTAGACCAGAAATAGTTATTTTAGAAATTATTTCCTTAAAAGAATTTGGAAAATGAATGCCTGTAAGTAAACAAAGATGTTAATTTAGTCAGCAATGTATTTTTTGGTCAACCAAACGTTAGCATAAGTCATCCTACAGGAAATTCTATTCTATTCT
>NC_050532.1:26437936-26441342 GCF_002922805.2 Oryzias melastigma | reverse complement strand
TAATTTGGAGTTTAGCTCATATTGATATTTTTGCTAAATTGTCATGTATTAGGATTTTTTAAAGCAATTTTACTAGAAATCTTTCTGAAATCTAGGTCAACTTCAGCATTCTTTTATAGTTCTTCAACAAAATTTCCAGTCTTTTAGCAAATGTAATATTTTACAAATAGCTTTTGCATTTACAGCAAATCCCTTCAACGATTACAATCAATTTTCTTCATTTTCAGCAAAAAGCTTCAGCATCTTCAGCCACCACTTTCAGCAAAAAGCATTCTCACTAGCATTATCGCAGGTAATGCAACTTTTCTAGTCTTAATTTGTTGTTGTGACGTTATTACTGCAGCTGCATTCAATAATAACTTGTTGCTGAGGTGAACGCACAAGTGATTTGTGATTGTCATGTCCAGCCCTAAACATTATGGCGGCTCACTTATTCACAGCAGGACCGGCGGAATATTATTTATTGAAAAGTATAATTGAAGCCTTTTAAGCAATGCAAATAAATAGGTGTGGTTTTGGTCAGTGCTGCTCTCTTTGCTTAGAAGCACTTTAGAGTTTTTATCCAACTGTGTTAGCTTGTCTGTTTTGATTAGAATAGTATGTATATTTAAAGTTTAGAGAAAATAAAGAAGGTTTATCATGATTTTTTTAAAGATGTTTAATTTAAGGATATGTAAATAAATTGATTTAAATGGGTTCCAACACCTCATCTTCACACATGCTTTTATAGATTGCATTGTGCCTCCATTTAATGTCTCGTCTTCTTTTAAATTATCTCTCGGTGCCAAACTGCTGCGTTTGGATGTAAATCTGTGATGTTTTTACTTTAACCTTGCCTCGTTCTAAGGCCCCGGCAGTATTTCTGCGCTGACGTTCCTCTCTCCTGTCGCGGGCTCGGGCGGCGCTGCCCGACTCGATCCTGTTTTGACAGAGTCTCGTGCGTTTTGATGCGGTCCCCAGATGTGTTTGAAAGTGGCGTGCACACGGACCTGCTGTTGGGGAAAGAATGGCGTGGAGTGACAGACAGAGATGTTTAAATTTACCATTCCCTTTTAAGGTTGTTTTTGAATAACACAGATGGAGACGCTCTTTCAGAGAGCACATCTAAAGATGCTCATTGCATTGATTTTTATTTATTTATAACCGTAATTCTGGACCAAAATTCTTCATTTATTCTTCTTGTCTCAGAGGATTAGGACTTTTTTTTAAATACTACAAATATAAAAGGAAGTTGATGATTGGTAAATAGCTTTATTTCCAATAATACTCTTTGAATCTGCCGGTGTGGAGCCTTGCAGTGGTGTTCACTTCTACTGTAAAGAAAACAGATTGAAGAGTTTCAACAAGAACAACTCTAACTGTCAGGAGTGACCTTTAGCAACACACTTACCTCAGGGCTGTTTTCATTTAGGCCTTCAAAGAGCCTCCTACGGTGTGAGCATTCACAGCAAAAATACTTATCGACTGCCTCATGCCTTTCTTTGTGATTGTGCGTTGCCACAAGTCTAAATAAAACCAGACATTTCTTTGTGGTTTGGCGGCTCGATGTTCAGTGCAAAAGAGCTTTTGTTCTATCAATAAGTTTGATTTGTTGTTTATGTAGCTTCTCTTCTGGTTATTATTTTGCCTTTTTGCGGACAGAATTAAACTCTAAAGCTTTAAACTAAAACTTTAAGATGTTTTTCCGGATGAATAACATTTGTCTATTTCTCAAATATTAGGGAAACATTTGAAAAGTCTTAAAGTTTAATGAGCTGGCCTTCAGTGCAGAAACCTTCTGCAAACATCTCCAAGTTCTTCGAGCTTTCCTTGACTCTGATTCGCTCAGACTGGGCCGACCTGGCGTGGACTGTTACTGTCAGCACGAGAGCGGAGCAGCCGTCCTTCAGCTTCAGTTCCTCATCAATGAGGTAAGTGATGATCTAAAGTTCTTGAAGTGCTGATTTATCTGTGGAACTGACAGATTTGCGGTTGTTTGTTTGCATTCAACCATCCCTCTACCTCCCATTATCTTTACCAAGACTTCACGATACATTTACCACACCCATGATAGTGGAACGTTCCATTTTCATGACATCTCTTGAGGTGGCCGTATGAGCCTCAAGGGAACTGCAGACACACCTGTGCTCACCTGTGCTCTCCACGACCCTCCACGGACACAAAAAGCTGCAGAACCTGTACAGGTCAACCCCATACATGTGGCTAGAAGGCTTTATGTGTTTTTGATGACTAACTTTGAGCTTGCAGTGGTTGATTCAGCTGCAAAAACACAACTTTTGAAATATAACTATCAAATTATAGCATGCATTAACATTTGTGGATGAGTGCAGACCCGTGTACTTTTATGGTTTTAACTGCAAACGTTTTTCTCTCTAAAACCATAATTGTTTTATATTTGCAAGAACTAACTTAAGAATGTAAAACAATACATTTTGCTCTTAATTTGTTTATTCCCGTTGTAAAAGTGGCTTTTATTTAATCAATGAACTCTTGAATTTAGAGAACTGGACTATGTGCATTAACTTACCCTCCTGTGCTGCGGCATGCTGGTACGTCTGGTACCAGGATGAGCCTGGGGCGCTATGGTCTCTGGTTTGGTTGGAAATTGGAAACAGATCAAGTCTTGTGGTGCCTGACGTGGTGCGGATGATCCGTCGTCTCACCTCAGAAGTCGGAAGTGATGCTTAGCAGGTCTGGATGAGTCATGTTTTCCTGATCTGACAGCCTTCATCACCTCCAACTCTGAGACAAACAAACTCGAGAGTTTCAATGGATTTCTGGTTTTTAAAAAGTCTTTTCCGGTCCGATCATTAAAACAGAACATCGCTGGCTTGTTGCTCAACTTTTCTGGTGATAGAATCATATTGATCTGTTTCGGCTTTTCCTTTTCTTTCTGCAGAATTGCTCCTCTCCTTTTTCTCGGATGCTTTTCAGCACCTGCTGCTCCTCTGTCAGACGAAGAATTGTTAGTCGATTAGTTTATTGGCTTTTTCTATTGTTTGTGTGACAAAAAATGTTTTATTTGTGATAAACTGGTGTAAAGGAGTCAAACAGGCAGGTCTAAACACAAAACTGTTGTCAGCTATTCCTCTGTGATTCCTCCTCCTCCATTCCTTCTCCTGTATCTCAGGTTTATGAAGTAAATGGATGGGCTCTAAGACAGGTTTGTGTGTGAGTGCAGCTAAGTGTAAAAATCTCACAAATGTTGATGCGCCAGCAAAAGTGTTTTGTTGAGCGTGCACACCTCAACTTCAATTGTTTTAAGCTGAATTTCCCTCAGTGTTTGTGAGGAAACTCGATTTATTCTGCAGAGTCCTGGACTGCAACAACCAGGATTTCACAATTTTTCTTTCTTACTGCAACTTTGAGTGATAATTTCACCCCCGCCACTCCAAACCCACCTGTT
>NC_050532.1:26419134-26437916 GCF_002922805.2 Oryzias melastigma | reverse complement strand
CAGTGGGAGAAACCATTAAAAAAATAAACAGGGCCAAAATCTCTTTTGGGGCTGAAAAAAAAAGTTTCAAAATCCACCAACGAAACCAGAACGCACATGTTAGGGATTTCTAAAGAAAGTTTTAGGATTATTATGGGATGGTTACTGGGGGCTATTTTGCGGAAAAATGTGAAATATGCAGATTTTTTGACAATTTGGGAAAAATAAACTTTTTTGTCCGACTGATCTTTTATAAAATTTACACACCAGGTTAATTCGGCAACTGCAACCATTTTTGCTGACCTTTGACCTTTGAAGAGGCCAATCTTTGACTTTTAGACCCACCTAAATATAAACTCCTTCGATCCATCGCCTCCTAACTCCTTGAGCATCGCTGGGAAGCTACCTGGAAAAAATGTTGGTTTTAAAGTTTGCAAATTTTGAACAATGTCAGGCTGAGTAGCAACCAATAGTCGCCGGTCAGCTAGCTTTAGCGCTGAGCTTTCAGCGCTAAAATATACATAACAAAAGCAGTTATATAATTTTAAAAAGGTCATGCTGCAACTAAAAGTCATTACTTACATTTAAATGTAAATTTCTTCGGTTCAGAGCACACCGATATAAAAAAAATGTGCTTTTCCTCCGCAGCGTAGCCTGACGTGGAACTCCCTCTCGACGGAGGGATCTGTATCCTTCCGCTTGGAGGGCCGGCCCTTTAAAAAAACTGTTTCGGACACCCTAACACAACAAATGTCCCTACAAATGAAGGGGTAGGGAGAAGTATTCGGATTGGGCCCACAAAAGTTCTCCCGTTCCTCACACATTTTTAACCACAATGTTCTCAAAATTTATGACACAAATATTTAACATCCGATGTGAACATATCAGCAATGTGGGCGTGGCTAACAAAATATATCCATTGCCGAATAGATTCAATTTCTTTTAAAAATGATAGATCGGTTCATCACACCCAGGTGACCAAAAAGTGTGATGGAGATAAAACAAACAAAAAGCTGCCTTTTTAATTTTCATGAATTTGTCTCTGACTATCGTGGCCGGGGTAAAAGAGTGAGGGGGCGAGTAGCAGCTGCTCGGGCAGTGAGGGCGACTCAAAAAGGTGCAGCGAGAAATAAATTATTATTGTCTTTTTTAATGCTTTGCATAGGTCCATATATGTATTTTTGATTTTAAAAATAGCAAACAAAAACGTCTTTTTTTTATTACTGCAGTTTTTTAGTAACTGGGACTTCCAGAGTTGAGAGCAGATTTAATGGCCCCCTGAGCGAGCTCGTAGCTCAGATTCATTGTGGGCTGTCACTGGTTTTGTTAATCAGCCTGTAAAGTCGGACTCTCCCCCTGACATTCAGGTGTAATGATTTATCCTGGTTGGTCCTACAAACCCAGAAAAGAGACGACGTCTGACAGAAACGACACGCTTTCATTAGGAGCATTTATCTTTTCTCTCACACAATTGCTGTAATTAGACATCGTTTTTGTCATTCGTCACCACTTTCTGTGGGTTTAGGAAACGAATAGATGATAGAAATTATAGGAGCTGCTTTAGGTCAGTTTCTTTATTCTTTGTATTGTTCCTGTTTGTAAAATGTCAGAATATTCGAACTACATGTGGTTCAATACTGGAAATCACATCAACATAGTTTGCTAAATCTTCTAACTAAAGTTAAGGCTCTCTCTCATTATTGATGTCTTATAAATTAAAAACAAGATTTAGTTTTAGTCAAAATGAATAGAATCTCTGTTATAATTCTAAGATTGATTTACTTTTTGGTGATGAGTTGATTAATTTCAAACAGCAGATTCGACTTCCTTCATTCCTGTAGTTGTGAGTCTGACTCGGGTCACATTGTAGCAGTGGTGCAGTACTGCAGCGTTGCAGAGTAAAGAAATGATTTACCTAAATATTTTACAGCCTCGAGTCGTGTACGGGTGCTGTAAGCTGCAGCTTGCCTGGGGGGCATCTTCACAGTACAGACATGTTCAGTTAAAGAATAACATGAAAAAAAGAACTCAACATCATCATGTTGATGCTTTTAACCCATGGACCAAAAGGATGAAGGAACCTAAAACTCAGATTTTAGAATATCCCAAAAAATCAGAAAATTCAGCTTCACATGTTTTTATTTCAGCTCCATTCAGGGCAAATGATATGGGGTCAAATCAGGATCTGCTTAAAGTGAACGAAAAAACAGAATGGAAAAATTGAAAACTTGAATGCAGTTTTAAACCTGAAAATACATATTGAAAGATTGAAGAATTTTTTGAAATTTGAAAAAGATTAAATTTAAAGTTTGAAAATTTAATATTAAAAATGTAACAAAAATAATATTGAAAACTTAAAAAAATTATAAATTTGAAACAAAAAAAACCCCCAGAAACTATTGCCACTTAAAAAAAAAGTTTATTTGTACTTTCAGGTTTCCTTTTTTGATTTTTCATTATTTGTTTTCAGTTCTCTATTTTCAGTTTCTCTTCAGAAACTCATTAATTTTACATGGGGGCGGGGCTTAGAGCCTTTGGCTACCAGGCAGTAACCATTGAGCTCAAAACCCCGCCCCCATGTAAAATTAGGATCTGCTCAACAGCGAAAACTCTAACATCTGAATTGAAACTAAAACAGAACTGAAAGCAAAGAATGAAAAACAGGAAAAAACGGAAATTGAAATTACAAAAACATATTTTTTATTTGTAACAGTTTCAAATTTACATTTTTTCTCTAAATTTTCTAAAATTTTTTTTAAGTTTTCTATATTATTTTTTCAAATTTTCATTTTTCTTTTTAATTTTCAATCTGTTTTTTCGCTGACTTTAAGCAGAAACTGATTTGACCCATAAAATAAAATCCACTCAAAAGGAGAAGTTAACATATTTTCTCAATCTAATAAAAAGTGATTCTGAGAAAACAACTATCAAAATATTACCAATAATTATAAAAAAAAATATGAACAGAAAAATTCGATTTTAGAGCCTCTTTTATGAAACGTTTCACGTAACCTCTTTACTTAAAAAAAAATAGTTCAGATGATTCTTTTTAAAACAACCAGTTATTTTAAAAACTTTATAAAGTATTTAACTGTGTTTGAGTGACACCGATCCGATTCTTCTTGAAATGTTCTTTGTTCCTGTGAAGACTAGAAATCCTTCAAAGATGGATGACTTCATAAGTGAGTCGTGATCAGAATTACAGCTCAGATAACAAGCAGCTCATAGTTATATATGAATCTGAAAACAAAATATTCACATTTAACACTGAGAGCTTTCATGTTTGGATCAGTTTGGATCTTTTCCTTTTTCCTAATTCAGCCCAATTGTTAATTAACCAGCAGTGGACCGTCATAAATTAACACAAAGTGTGCATTGTTTGTTTCTTACTTTGTCATCAGAAAAATCCGCTTGTGTTTGATTTGAACCTGAACAGAAGAACGCGTCCAGCCGCTCTCTGAGCGTCGCTCGTCTCTGTCAGCTCCGCTCATTGTCATTTTCCCGCCACGCTTGCACCTGGGCGCCTCGTCTTCGTGCCATCAAGATAATTCCACGATGACGGACAGATTGACTTTCACCCCGTCTGCCTCTCACGTCCTCTGCTCCCTCTGTCTGCAGTCATTTCTTCATTAACTGACATTCGACCTTGTCGTTCCTGGTTTCACTCTCCTCCTCCTCCACGTTGACCCGAACACAAGAAGGAAAACGCTGCATAAAATCATGTTTTAATTCAAATATACCTCAGTGTCAATAAATGGACTCTGTAATCATTGTTTGGAATGAGAAATTTGAAACAAAAAGGATTTGAATAAACAAAGACTAAACAACAGTTACATCAAACGTGATGTGAAAATGAAAAACTCAAGTTAACAGTTCTCTGCACTCGACTGTCAATCGGAAGTTTTGCTGTTTGATGCTAAAAAACTAATAAAAACCAAAGGATTATATTTTCTCTATAAGGGTTGGTAGTTTCGTTTCTCATTCCTAAAAATAAGTTTTTGCACGATTATAAAGACATGTATGAAGCTGAATTTGTTAAAAAAATGCATGACAAAAAAATTTTAAATCTGTGTGAGTCGTCTGTTTTTTAAAGCAGTTTGTGAGTGAATTTTCCAGATTGGAGTTATTATTTAGTATTTTCTAGGTAAAAATATACTAATAAAATGAATACATTGGTACATTTTTATTCATCCTATTTAGATTCTGTAAAAGTCAATGAAAATTGACATTGTTGGACAAGTTAGACAAGAACTGCAAACGTTTCCACGGTGGCGTCCAGAACAGTTTGAACTTTTCTCTAGTTGTTCCAAAGTCTTTGTTTTCTGTCCACTGAATTGTTGAAGTTTTCTCTCTGTTGACTCACAGAATCCAAACATGTTCTTAAACTTGTCATGAAGTTTTGAGAGTCTTCAACTTGAAATAGAATCAGAATGACAACTCTGAAACAAAATTATGATTGGAAATGAAAAATTTGAGTGAGAAATTCAGGTGGAGAAATGTTTGAGATCTGTCAGTTTTCACCTCAACTCTTCCTAATAATCATGTATTTGTTTTTTTTCCTTTTAGGACATTTTTATGTATTATCAGTTGAAAAAGTTATTAGTTTGCTATTTTAATCACACAATTCTTTTTTTTTTCAAATAATTAAAGGTAAATTAGAAAGTTAAAGACCCGCTCAGATGAAAATGATGTTTTTTTTCAGTATTCTTGTGTTTTTATTCTGATGATGACGGACATACAAGAAGATCATTTAAATTAAAACTGCATATCTGAGAATTTCTTTATTAAAATTGTTTATTTGTGAGGTATAGAAAACACACTGGGCGGGGCCACAAGCTCCCCGTTCTGAAACATCCACTTACAGTCAAACAGATCCATGAACGTCTTTGTTTTCCTCGTCTGAGCTGGAATCTGGATCAGAACTGGACGGCTGGATGGCTCGGATATTGTTGCACCAGTAATTTTAGTTGGGGGTGTGAGGGGCTGTAAGTCGGGGAGCATGTAAACAGTCAACCCCTGCCGCTCTGCAGAAACTATGTCCTAGAAAACAACAGTTTTTTAAAAATTGGATAAAGACTGCATCCTCATCGAAGTGGGACTTTAAAGCACTAGAAAGAAGCTGAAAGTTTCAGCAGCTTGACGACAGTGAGGCATACGACCTCTGCGAGGGTTTAAAAATGTTTCAAGATGCTGAGAAAACTCTATGAAATGTCATAAGCAGTTCATCAATTACAGCAGTGAGACTCAACACCAGTTCTTCCTTCTGAGGCCAAACTGCAGATTGTTTTTGTAATGTCATATTTCTGTAAAACCCATTTCCAGCATATCTTCCAGACACTTTGGTCTGAAACCAACATTTGGATTTGACTCCTCCGGCAGGAAAACAAATAATTCTTTATTGCCTTATCAGTCAGTGACACCAGCTCTCAACAGGGGGGGTTTGTGCCGTGCAGCTGCAGGTAGCACGGCGCTCGCCCCGTCGTTCAGGCCGCAGCTTTCCTGCTAACAGTTTACCAGTGTTTCCTTGTTGGAAACGGGCGGTAAAACCATGGATCCATCCGGATCTTAAGTTAGTGTCTGGAAGCTGCAGCTGGAACGTTTCACATCATTCTAGACATTTAGATCATTACTCAACAAATTATCCTCAGAAAAATAAGAAGATCCAAACAATAAGAAACACAAAAAAACAAGAAAATAATTCAGAAAAATATTCTCCTTAATAAGTTAAATCACCAGATTATCAATATAAAAACGGAGGATGTAGTTGTACAGCAAAAGACAGAAACTCCTTCATCCGTACAAAGTGAGTTTAATCCCTTTAGGAGGCAATTATCTTTCTTGTGAAGATTAAAGCGAGTCAAAGTCAAAGGACAACATTTAAAAGATAAAAAGAAAAAATGTAAAAGATATGTAAATTTTATCCTCTTTTTTTCTGAGACCTGAGAGATGCAGATGAGCTCCATCATCACCTTTTTGTTTTCACATTTCAAATCAAGGTCATCAAAAAAAAAGAGTCGCTGCTTCTTCTTAGTTCTTTTTTCTTCGCTTATGTAAACAGTTGAGCAAATGTTTCAACATATCTTTACGTTGAAAATTAAATGGACACTTAAGTGTTAACTAGATTATCCTTTTAAGTAAAATACGTTTCTTTTTTTGTATCAATCACAGATTTTTTAGGATACAAAAAAAGGAAAAATGCCTCAAATAGAAAATGCTGAAATCACATTACTACTTACAGACTCTAATCCCATGATTAGATTTATAATCTACAGAAGATTCTTGCTGTTTATTGACCCCCAGAAGCAAATCCTCATGGAGAAGTTCACAGTAATCGCTTTATTTCTCTGGGCACAAACGGCTGACGGGATTTTATTGTAAATTTGTCATCTTTCACTCTTAATTTCCATCCTTCCTTTGATAATTGTATTTGTGCTCAAACAACAGTCTGACTCAGTGTTCAGTAGATCATCAGCTCTGAGAATGAATGTTGACTAAACTGTAGAGATGTGCAGAAAACTGCATTTATTGAACTGAATTATTACAGAGGAAATGATGTTTACAGAGCGTTTGTGGAGAAACTTCTGGGCACCAAAATAAACGTTAAAATGAAATAAATGAGGTAAAGAAGAATTCAGATTTCCCTCTCAGCTGCAGATGCTTTAGGACATGAGTGCCCAAACTTTTTCGCCAAATACAATATTTTTTTGCATGTCACGAAATAAAAGGAGAAAATAAAGTGGAGCTGGTCTTCTGACTTTATACGTTTGCTGTTGTCACTCCATCTTGGCCGGCTGAAAAAGGACGCTAAAAGCATCGGAAGTGACCGTGAAGGCTCTTGAGAATTTCTAACACACAAAAATAGCAGCAGGCAAAGAAAGTGCGAACAGCGCCACCCGGAGGTTGAAAGTGTATCACAGCCGTAGAGTTTTAAAACACCAAAGAGAATCAATGGGAAACAGGTAAGGGGTTTTAACTCCGCGGCTTCAACAGCCACAACTTGACGGGCCAAAAGATAACCTTTGGTGAGCCAAATTTGGCCAGTGTTTTCTATTTACTCATTCTTTTATGACAGAAATTGGATGTTACTCCTTAGTTATTCACTACTTGAATAACTTTTTTATGTCATCCTACATCAAAGTAGTAAGTAAACAGCTGTCCACTAGAAATGGGTCGTCTTTTATTTTTAAATACATCCGACCTTCCATCCACCCCAGACAAACCCCCAAATATGTCATGGCCCCGACAGGCAAAACCAGCTAAAGTCTTGGGGAACCAAAAAGGGGGACGAAAAATTAAAACAAAAGTGGACACTAGGGAAATAAGGAACACAGTTTATTAATAAAAAAAAGAAGAAACAGTCTTCTGCAAAGCAAAAGGGAAAATAATTAGTGTGCTGGTTCTACCAGAAACTCAAAACAAACAGATTGGAACCTGGGACAAACATAAAAGAAGTCCGGGAGACGGCTGACCCGGCCACAAGGACCCTCAGAGTCAGTAGGTCCCCGCAAAGGCTGCCTGACAAAACCTACCTACTAAAAAAAGAAAAAAAGCCCACAAATAAAGACTACCAAGGTCCAACCTCAAACTAAAATAACAAAACCCAGCAGTATAAGACTACTGAGAACATAAAGGGGAAATAAGAGAAGCAAACACCTCCAAGTTAAGCCCAACTGCCATCCATCCATCCATCCATTTTCTAAACCTGCTGTATCCCTTTTAGGGTCATGGGGTTGCTGGAGCCTATCCCAGCCACTGTTAGGTAAAAGTGGGGTGCACCTGCAGGAAGATTGTTTTTAATCCGGTATTATATTCTGGAACCTCCAACACTTCAGGATAAACCTCCTGAACAAAACCTGGGTAGCTTTTGGTCGATACTGAATCGTAACTGGACTGTGCATATCATTTTCTCCACATGTGTACACAGCTGTGACTAAATCCTCCTGAAAAGAGCCGTGTTCTCAGTTCTTCTGACAGCTCTGCAAACAAAACAATCGAGTTGAAATCCAAGCTAACCATGCTCCGTTTCAGAATGACAGGATCATTTTAAACCCCATCATGGCGCAGACGTTCACTGAGATGACTGTCTGGAGTCATCGGACTCAGACGGCGGAACAATACGTTCAAGTGTCACATATCTGAATTATTTTCTCAGGAACGAACACTGAAAGTGTGTTTCCACACAAATCAATCAATACGTTCCTCTGTGTGTTTCCTCCTTCAGGGAGCTCTGGTTACAGCCTGCGCAGATGATACGCTACACTTATGGAATCTGCGTCAGAGGCGGCCGGCTGTTCTGCATTCACTCAAATTCAACAGAGAGAGGTAAGCACAGATTCAGCCTGATAAACACTGACACGTATGTCTGCAAGCGCGCCCTCACAGCTGCAGGGAAAGGTGAATGTGGCTGTCACTGTGCAGGATGCAGCAGAGGATTGGCTTTGACACGCTGGCTGATGTTACCTAACACACATGGACACGCACAAACACACCTCTGACTTTGGCTTCTTCTAACTCCGTCTGATGTCTGATAAATCCATCCTGGTCCCCCAGCTGCACAGCCTTTGGCTTCTTTGTCTCTGTTGTGCTGCTGGACTGCACCCAGCCCTTCATGCTCTACAAAGATAACCGCATCAGCTTTTCTTCTGTCGGAGGGTTTAGTTTTGATTTATTGAACTTTAACAAAAATGTTGCTGTACTGCCGGCATGACAGTCTTCTGTCAACTTGTCAGTGCTGAGATCACATCGCTCCAGGTTTTAGTACAACTGAGAATCAAGAAGCTTGTTGTGCACATTTAGGACATTAGGACATTGTGGATAATTGTTACAAGTATGATCTAATATCCGCATATTTGATCTTTAGTCTTAAACAATCCTACAACTCGGACATTATTTTTTTACTTATTTTGTTCTCTTACAAACATGCCTTAAATATTCTAGTTTTTCCTTTTTTCATGTATTTTTTTTTTTTAACAGCGTGAATATTTCATACACAAAATGAATTTGTCAAAGTTTTAAAAAGGGATTTTTTAAAATGTAGAGCTTTAGGTCAATTTTAACTTGAATAATTTCTAGGGGTGTGGACGTTAACAAACCCTAATAATTAATAAGATGTAACACTTTAATAACGATTAACATAAATTGATGAACCTCGTGAAGAAACAGTCATTTGTTTTGCCTTGGTGGTTCAGGCTTTCATGTTAAAACACTGTCAGGTATTATTCCACTTATAGTCCAGGAGTGTCGAACTCAATCGCACAAGAGGCCAAAATTCAAAACACACTTTAGATAAACAGGATAAACAATTATTGAACACTCTAAAACTATATTTTTAAAACTTTAAAACCATAAACTAAAGCTGGTAGCTAGCTAAAATATTGGCTAAATGCCAAATTAGCCTAAAAAACAACAACAAAAAAATACTAGTTTAGCCAAAACAGCTAGCATGTAGCTGAAATATTGGCTAAACTCCAAAACAGCCTAAAAAATCATAGTAAATGCCAAAATAGTCCAAATAACTACCAGAATGCCAATTTATAAAACTTAAAAAACCTGTAACTTTTTAACATAACTATGAATAATAAAAAGCCAGGAACAGATCAACTTAAAGCTTAAATAACTTTCAATATTTTACTCTCCATAAAATATATTTTGTCAAAATTATACAAGTTATAAATGAGTGCAAGATAATATCGGGTCATTAATAACAATAAAATAAAATGATCTGGAGGGCCGGATAGAATTACTCGGAGGGCCAGATCCGGCCCCCGGGCCTTGACTTTGACACATCTCATTGTCACTTACAAAATAAATAATTGTTCAATCAACTTTTAGCACTTTAATCTTGCTATCTTTTTGGTTTATGTTGCTTTTTCACAGTAAGTGGACTGTTTGATCCATGGTCTGGAACGTTGTTGAAGTAACACGACATTCTCAACTGCAGCGATCTAAGGGGCCAATAATCGCGATTTTGCTTTTATTTATTACTTATATTTTTCTATGACAAACATGCCTTAAATATTGTAGTTTTTCATTTGTTTATTTATTTTTCAAGCAAATTTTTTCTCAACAGAGTAATTTTTTTCATAAACAAAATTAATGTGTCAAAGTCAAAAGTTAATTGCTAATTAATCGCAATTAATTAGTTTTATTTTTTAAATTGATTTCAGGCTCGAATAATTTCTTCTTGCATAATTTCATTAGGATTTTGGACTACTGATTGTTTTACATCCTTCACTTGTTGTTTTTCCTTTGAGGTGAAGTTCAGGCTTGGAGTTTCTTCAATGGTATTTTTAATGATTTATTTCCTTTGTTGACTCCGTGGTAAACAACAAGCTCAACCACTCTAAAAGAACTCAAGCTATGACAATATTTTGACAACGTTTTATTTAAAAGCTGAGGATTCTGACCTTGAAAAAGAAAAAGGAAATTGCTACATAAATAATTGAAATAAGAAGAAATAAAAATCAAATTTAAAAAAAAATAGTTAAGTGCCTCTGTTAATGGTGAGAGCACTGACTCTTGATTTCAGCTCGAATGGTAGCTGGAGATCAAAGTTTGATTAAAAAAAAAAACCCAATATCATCTGCATAAACAAAAAGTCTTTAAACCTCATGATCATTTAGGTCTTAGATGAGGATGAAGAGAAGGTTTTCTACAGCCAGGACAGAACCTCCCCTGGGTTCCTTACTACTGGACAGAACCAAAAGTCAATGTCTCCGACTCAAATCTAAGGGTGGAAGGAGATGGAATTTGAATCAACAAAATTCAATTATAACTGAAGGATTTACATGTAAAGTTGTTGTGCCACCAGGAGGAATGACAGTAAAGAGACCGTTGTGATCTGTCCAGACAAGGGTTTGGTAAAGCCTTAGGTGTAACTATCCACCTAGTTGGTCATCTGACCCGTCTCCAGGCATCATCCTGTTTAAACATGCTTCACTGAAGAAGATTGCCTTTCAATGCCCCACTCCTCACAGTTACAAATTACTTCCCTTTTGTTTTTATCTTTGTAAAGAAATAAAACTCCAATTGTTTTTCTGTGTTTGAGATTCGCCTCAGGAGAATTGAACTAAAATCTTCAACATGGGAACTTGTTGTGCTCCAATGTCATGACTATATAATCCTCTGAGACCTGAATGGCATTTGTGCTCTCCCACCCATCACTGCCAGTTTGAATATTGTCATCTCCTCAAGCTCCTGAAATCCTTATTGAATCACCCCCCCCCCATCTCATATGTCTTCTATCTAATAATCCCCCTGCTTGCAGGGTAAGAGCCTGTTGGGTTGCAGCCCAGTGATCCCCCACCCCCACCTAATCAGCATGGACAAGAGTGACTTATTGCGTGCTAATTTTTATTCTTAGGTTATGACAGAAGCCGCTGGCAGAATAATAATTGTCTTAGAGGCCTGCTATGCCCCCAGTTTCATCTCCACATGCGATTTGAGAGGTGATAGATGCACAACGGGTTTTGAATTGTGTAAGAATTACAAGTAATGGATCTAAAGCTTGTCAACAATTTGTCAAGTGCTGCATAAAATGTGTTGTCTGTGAGTAAGATGGTAACAGCTGCATTTGACAAGTATTCTACAACAGATTAGAAGTGGAAGAGCACTTTGTGAATGATATGACTTCTCAGGATTTATCTCCATATCACGGCTTCTCCTTCTGAAAACTTCAAGAACTCCATCTCATTCCACAGTAGTGCTGCCACAAACGATTATTTTAAAAGTCGACTAATCATCGATTATCTTTTCAGATTAGTTGACTAATCGGGCCTCATTTGTCAAAGTCAAGGCCCGGGGGCCGGATCCGGCCTTCTGGTAATTTTATTTTATTGTTATTAATGGCCCGATGTTATCTTGTGCTCATTTCTAACTTGTACAATTTTGACAAAATGTATTTTTATGGAAAATAAAATATTGAAAGTTATTTGAGGTGGATTTAAAGTGGATTTATTCTAGAATAATATTCCTGCCTTTTTATTAGTCTTAATTATGTTAAAAAGTTACCGTTTTTAAGTTTTAAAAATTGACATTCTGCAAGCTTTTTTGACTATTTTGGCATTTACTAAGATTTTTTTAGGCTATTTTGGAGTTTAGCTAATACTTCAGCTACATGCTAGCTGTTTTGGCTAATTTATGCTTTTTTTTAGACTGTTTTGGAGTCAGGCTAACATTTACACGCTAGCTGTTTTAGCTAATTTAGCTCAGTTTAGCTACTTTTTCCAGCAACATGCTAGCTGTTTTGCCTAACCCAAGTTTTTTGTACTCTAATTTGGCATTTAGCTAATATTTTAGCTGGCTATCAACTTCAGCATTTTCAGCTATTAGCTTCAGTGATTTTTCTAACTAATTCTCAAGCTGAGAAAAGCAGCTTTGCACTGATGTGCAACCTTCTACTGTGGCGAAATGTTTACCCAAATAATTAAGGACACAAAACTTATTTTCTCTGCGTGTAAATCTGTTGGAATTACGCTAATTGTATAAAAAGTTGAAGAGTTACAGTAGTTTTGTGTTTCACTGGTGACAGAGTTAATATCCATTCACTTTAATGTCCATTCAACTCAATTCGTGCAGCAGAGCTGGAGAGTTTCAGTGTTCAGTCAATGGTATGGATGTGATCTGAGGTCCTGTGGTTTGAGTGAAGGGTATGACGCGATGGTCTGGCAGCGGCGCTGATTGGGCGGCACGGCCGAAGTTTAAATATCTGAATTTAGGGAAGGTCACCACGTCGCATCTACCAATCATGGGAGTTCACTTGAAACCTCATAATTCTTTGTAAATCAAAGTAACCAACCAATAGTAGCAACCAGTCAGATTTTTGCATGGAAGTGGTTTGCTCTTCACAGTTTTGGCACAACGTTTGGATGTAGAGGAAAGATGCGATGCCAGTCCTCTGCCCCCCGCTGAGAGCTGCCTCAGCATCTTCCCCCCGTTGTAACAGTGTTAGCGTTCTTGGATCCAGGCCTGGGAAATCATCCTCAAGCAAATGGCTTTTCTTTCATGCTTAGAACATGCTATACTTCATTTCTGATGTGATTTTCATCGTCCGTCCTGTTTCCTTTAATCAGATCCACAATCCAACACCATCGTTGTAAAAGGAAGAGGGTCTGGTGTAGATCCCAGACCACAGACGAAGAAATACATTCCTTTACCCTCATTTATGTTCATGATTTCAAAGAAAATGTTATAAGTTTAAAGACCTCATTTGAATACTGTTGTATTTTAAGTAAATATGGTATTTTAAATTTAACTATTTAAGCCATTTAAATCTGTTTTTTTTTTTAAACGTTTGACTTGACCTGCACCTCTCTAAATTTGTTAATGGACTAGAAACTTCCCAATCAACAAGAGCAACTGAAGTGGAGACTATAAAGTCTGTTTTTTTAGTAAAGGGGCCCAATCTTCAAAAATAGTCTATGAAATTGAAATCTTCAGGAAAATTGTGCACATTTAAAAAAACAAACAATTAAATGTGGTTCTTAGAACATCAGCAGTGCATCCACATTGCATTCATATATATATATATATATATATATATATAAAACATTTTATTGCTGGTATCTTTTTTGTTGTTCATTTATCATTTCTCCGCTCTGTCCTCTCTAGGGTCAGGTGTTGTTAAAGTAGCCATGATTATAAACACTGTGATGTAATGTTCAATATAATGATCTATGATTCGTGTATTTGTCCCAAATAAATAAATAAATAAATATAAATAAATTAGTGAATAAAAACAAGGTCTGGGAATCGATGTAACAAATTAATCACAAACCAGTTTAAAAAAAAATAATCGCAATAATCACGATTAATTATGATTAACTGCGATTAATTGAGTTATTTTTTTTTACAGCATTTGCAGATCACTTACTGTCTGCACATAATGAGTATGAAATCACACACAAAACAGAATGTTTAAATAAACGTATCTACGTTTTTGACCAATTTAGTTCTTTTTTATGGTGGAAGTCTAAACAGAACGAGAGAAACTGATAGGTGATGTCAAATCATTTTCTGATGATAAAGCTAACAGTTTAAGTAGTAAAAATATCTTAGTCCTTTTTTGTGAACTAATGTGATTTGCATTGTCATTTTTTGTCTTTTTTTGAATAATTTTTTTATTTTCTCTAGATTAATTATGTTGTTTTTTCTGATCAAAGAAAAAAAAGGGTTCTAATAGAAAAAAATTGGATAAAAAATAAAAATAGAAAAGAGATTTGAAGTTACACAAGCATTAGGATTTAAAGTTTTGAATCTGGTCTAGTGATTAAAAATACATTTTCAGGTAGTTAAGTTTGCTAACTATCACATTTGCCCATGAATATGCCAATAGTTGTAGTGAAGCGATCAAATGAGTCAACATATTTGCTGACATTAATCATCTTCACCGGAGAAGTGCAAAGGACTCTAATGGGGAAAACTGGCTCTGTGGTATAAAGAGGAGAGACCAGGCATGTATACCTCTGCACAAGGTGCAGCAGGGAGCAGGAAACAGACGGCGTTTTAAATTAAACCCTGACAGCGGATGAATCACAACTTGACTTTGTGAATGAGTCAGAGTATGACGTCTTTGAAAAATAGAAGTTAACTTAAGATTATGGTTCTTGCCGTGGCATGGCCACTATATATGATGGCATTTAGAGTGCATAGAAATGTCATTGCAGCTAAAAGCAAGAAACAGCAATACTTAAATTAAGACTCAGCCACTGCGGCGAACGCCAATTGTTTCGATGACTAACTGCCACCTACCTCCTGTTCATGTGATTGATTGGTGCTTGAAACGTGTCTCAAAATACCTTCATTTTTCATTCTGATGGTATTTCAGAAAAGCCTGCGCAGGTCAACTGTTGACGACATCACATCGAACACAGAACAGCGTGTCACTGACTGGCATTTAAGATATTAGATCCTCGGATTCTTTAGAAGAAAGTTCGTGGAGTTTGTGTTCCTACATGCTGCAAAAGACATTTAGAATAAGTATTCATGCAAAATGAAGGAGAAACGTTTTCAGATGGGTTTGGATCTTAACTCAAAGGCTGTCTGCTCTTGTGTTTCTGCAGGATCACATTTTGCCACCTGCCGTTTCAGAGTAAGTGGCTCTACGTGGGGACGGAGCGTGGAAACACACACATCGTCAACATCGAGTCCTTTATTCTGTCCGGATATGTCATCATGTGGAACAAGGCTATTGAACTGTAAGTATCTGATGCTGAAACCATCATCTCTATGCTAGAAGTCGTGGAAAAACAAAGGAGTGACAGTGTGAAGTTTTCAATGATTTATTCAGATTGTAAAGCTTGACTCAATGGAAACTGGAAATATTGTTTTGGCAAAAATATGCACCATTGACTGTAAATGAGAACTGGAATAAGTCAAGACACCCATAGAAAATAATTACGAAATAATTGATTCAATTCCCTTTTTGCCGCCATGTTGGAGCCAGACATCGTCATTGATTGATCTGAGTTGGTCTGAGTCAAGGTTTCTATGGCAACCGCCCTCACCAATCTGGAGTGAACTTGTTGGGATACGTGGGAGGTCCTAGCACTTGAAAGCAAACTTCACAAAATGTGTCAGTCAATTGTTTCGAATGCCACACCCACTTTTATTGAGGCATCTGATTGGTCAGTTTTTAACTTAAATAAATTGAACTACAGAAAAATATTATTTAAAATAAATGAAGATTATCAAGAAGGTGTTAAAAATGGTATCCGATCAAGAATTGTTATTCTGACCAATAGAATGACTGAGTTACACCTGTTTATTTCTCTGTTGAAGTCTGTAGGTCTTGTACTTCCTGTTTTGAACGCCAGGGGGGCGGAGTCAGTCAGTCCAGTTCTCATATACAGTTGTAGCCAGATCCATTTTAATTAATACATTTTAATTATGTCAAATGTATACACTTGAAACCCTATTATATCATGAAATAGATCTTTCATCTTTCATATTTTGATATTTTAATTAATGGGAGTGGATTCTGACGACTTGACAATCTGTGCTCACTCCTGTACTCAGGTGGGGTTCATACTTACGGTAGTTTTGGAGACAGTGACAAGGAGGAGGAAAATATTTTTTGAAACTTCTGGATATAAACACCTTTCTGATAAGGAAAGGAACGAGTGTTTCTTGTTGGTCTGAGCTGGAGCCCATCCTCTCCCACAAGGGCTGTTGTGGCCAAACGTATACAGTCAATTGTAAGAGATGTGGAGATGTTTCACTTTTTTATTTTCACACGTTTATTACTCTATTTAGGAAAGTTCACCACTACGTTTACATCATTGCGTTTTCTACATACCTAATACTCTCAAAGAGTTCCTTTCAGACTGAAAGACATCAGTGACTTTGTTTGGCGTCTTTGAAACTTCACTTGGGACGGTTTCAGTCTGGACTTTCAGGATTTAACAAGTCTGGCAGCAGATGGATTTGGGTGTGGAAGTGACATTGAAGTCAGCCTTCCAAAAATGTGTTGAATCACTTTTATGGGTTGTTCTAATTTATGTATCAGACGGAGCCAGGAAGGCTTTGGTGGGCATTTTGCCCTAATACATAACCGTTTAATTCATGGACACTATTTTGATTGTATCAAGGGTGATGAGGCTGGGATAATAAATAACTAAAACTTAAAAAAAAATAGAAAACAAAATAAACACAAAAATTCAAAAGAAGATCCAAATCCATTTAGATCATTGTATTTCTTCATAAAAAAAAAAATCTGATAAATTGCATTGAGTTATGATGTCATCAACTTCAATAAACACAAGTTTCTTTTTTTTCTTCTGAAAATATCAGCTTGATAAACAATAATTGAACTTTTAATTACATTTTAAATCCCTGCAATAATTTGAATGTTTTTATAAAAATTCATAGTTTTTTTCATTTGAAAAAATATAAAATTTAAAACATGCATCTTTAACATGTTTCATTTGGATCGTGTCTTTTAAAGAAAGATAAAGTCGAATTTTGGAGAAAATAGATTAAAAAAGAATTATTTATGAATCATCTCATTGATGTAAGGGGTCTAATGAGCTGACGCTCTCTTGGACATTTCTGAATGCATCGACTGTTCCGCTGACATGTGCCTGATTGGCAGCTTAAAGCACCATCAAGTTAACAAATGATGTTTACTTCCATTGTGAGCCCATTTTTCTTGGTTTCGCCCTCCTCCGCTCTGCTCTTCTGGTGCTGTCCTGACAAGCTCGCTGCCGCACTGTCAGTCAGGAGTCGCTCTCTCCCCAAACCAAGTCGTTGTTCGGTGACAGCCCGAAATGCAGGCAGCGTGACTGCCAAGCAGTTCAAAAACCCTAAAGGTAGGGTCACAACTTTAAAGTGGAAACTATAAAGTAAATTAGTAAATCAATAAATTTTAAATTTTGTAGACTGTTAATGGAAATAGAAATACCCTTTTTCCCTAAAAGTTTTTGCACAGAAGAGAAAATCTGCCTTTAAAAAAGATTATCTACAGGAAAAAATATATATATATATTTTTGGATTGTGAAGTTTATGTTGTTCATAATAATTATTTCAAATAAAAATCTCAAGATAGTCATGCTATCACTCTGGATCAAATATTTTCTTTTCACTTTAGTGTTATTCTGTTAGAGTTCAGTTATTTGTCTTTCAGCTTGTTTTGCTACTTTTATATTTTTGTTCATATTTCAGTTTATTTAGCAAACTATTTAATCATGTTCACTTTGTGTACAATAGCAGTGTTTCTATTTACTATAAATTGCGCAAATTGGAGTTGCAATTCTAAATCTGCCTAATGGAAACACAATGTTGAAAAACTCACATTTATCGAAAGAAAAGTTAGCTCTTGGAGGAGGTGGTTTTACAGAAATTTACATGTTTAGCAAAAATCCAATGGAAACACTTGAATTAAATGAGTCACGTGACCAAGAACCGAATGGCAATGCACTTCCTGGTAGGAGCTGGCTGCCTTGAGAACCACACAACGGGCATCACAAGAGCTCCGCAGCATCACAGCTCATCAAAAGCTGAGCGTGTCTTGTGGAATTGTTGGATCCACAGCTCCTCTGTACAATCACCAACCACGATTTCCCAGAATCTCTTCATCCGTAGCCACTCCCACGTAGCTCGCTGCTCCACGTCCTGAATAAGACGCCGACGTCTCCTTTGATAGATGATGATGAGCGCTAGTGCTGTGCGATTATTTGTATAATTATGTTTTTTTGGGAACAGTGTATTTGGGAAATTCTGCTTTTTCGACGTTTCTAGAATTTCAAAATACTCTTGCGCATATTTGTGATGGAAATGAAGCAAATGTGGCATTTGTTTGCCAAACAAATTTTTGAGTTTTGTTGATTCAATCAATCAATCAAATTTTATTTATAAAAAAACGTTTCTCATACTTTGCGCAGCTCGAAGCGCTTTACATTAAAAACAAAAACATATACAAAAAGAAAAGTTGCGTTCTTCATAAAAAATTTTACGTGATTTGCTTATCAGAAGTCCATCTCTTTAACCATTTAACTGCGTGCTCGACCAAACGTTGGGAAACATGTTTTTGAAAATGTTGAGTGTGTGTATTACTCCCCAAAGTACGGAGCTCCTACAGGGAAATTGAGGAAAAAAAATGTTTTTCTCTTCCAAAAATTAAAATAATAAATAAATAATTCGGGATGGTAACGGATGCACACCAGATATAACCAGAACATTTTTATGTTAATTCAATTTTAAAAAAAAAGTAAAAAACTTTTATTATCTGGTGTGGACCAGTTACTAAACAGAAATATTTATTTAGTTATTTATTTTTACTACTTTAATTTTTAGAAAAATAAGTTGTA
>NC_050532.1:26406546-26418896 GCF_002922805.2 Oryzias melastigma | reverse complement strand
TGTTAGAGTGGAGGATGCTGAAGACAGGCTTAGATGGAGGAAACTGATTCGCTGTGGCGACCCCTGAAGGGAAAAGCCCAAAGGAAAGGAAGAAGAAGAAGAAGTGTTCTGACTTAACATTGACATGAATAGATATGAACCGGGGCTCCGAGTATTTCCTTCACTGGTCGACGTGGTCATTCGTATTCTGAAGTGAGGTGTCAGCTGTGTGTTTTTGGGTTTGTTTGTGTCACATCCACTCACTGACGCATTATTTTGATACAAACCAAAGTGTCGCTCTTGAAAATAATCCGTTGTAGCTACAGCTTAACAAAGCCTCGGCGCTCATGGGAGGGCGCATCTCTCATTAAAATTCAAATGGGACTGCATCACATTTAATGCCCAATTTCATCTGCTGGAGAATCTGTGCAAAATGAGATGGAAAAAATGAGATGCAAAGAAAAATTGGAAAACACAGCGGCCCAGCTAACACTCTGCAGCAGTTCTTATAAATAGAATTGAGTTCAGGTCTTTTATCAAGTAATCAAAGCTGGCATGTTTACCTTTCCCAGTAAAAATCTGAAAATAGGTTCTTACTCTGGGAACACGATGTACATGCCAACAGAACTATGACTGTTTAGGATGGATTTTTCTAACATTTAAGCTCTGACCTGTCGATATTTTTAGTTTGAATGTACATTTAAAAGTGAGGATTTGCTGCTTCTGATGGAGGATGGCGTCCGTCATGTGTAGAGACTGCAGACTGACGTCTGACAAGTCTATGTGCAGCAGACAGAGCGTTTCATCTGCAGAATAACCAACGCTGCAGTCAGGCAGAAAATCACAGCACTGCAAGAAAAGACTTCCAAAAATACTGAAGGAAGCGGACACAAAATGAAGAAGATGCTGCTAAGCAGCGATAGAACCAGGAAATGAGGCTGAGGGTAAAGTGAAACGCTCACTGAGGGTTTTCAGTGGATGCATGGGAAGAGTAAAACTTTCAAGCATCATGTAAGAATATTTCTGTTTTACTAAAACATTGCTTATATGGCCATTTAATTTATTCTGAATTGCTCTCTCCTCTCACCCCCCGCGGGTGGTTTGTCCTCCGAGCTCGGGTCCTCTACCAGAGGAGCTTAAGAGTCCTGCGTAGGATCTTAGCTTTTCCTAGGACTGCACTTTTGTGGACTGAGATGGAACGCTTTGAAAATAGATCAAAAGATGATCGGAGAGGGATTTTAGGTCTTCCTCATCACTCGCAGTAGACTTCAAATAAATGTCAATATTCTATAAATATTTGTTCAAAATGAAGCTAAATTTCTGTTGCAGTCCAGGATTAAATGGTCCTTTGCAGGTTAGCGACATGCGTGTGAAGGAGTTAAAGCTAAAGTTTTTTAAGTTTAAGTCTAAGGTAACAGTCAGTAAACTGACAGCAATATTTCTGAGGTGAAATAAATTACTAGAGGAAAGAAATGAAAGACTTCTCACATTTGGCCTCATAATCTCTCCAAACAAAAGCTGTCGCTCAGCTTTCATCGGCGTATTCATTTTTCTGATTTGCTTTTCTAAACATCTGAAAGAGTGGCCTTGTCAGCTCTGCGGGAAACCTCTCACAGAGTCAGAGAGTCAGCAGCAGCCCACCTCTGGCTCTCCAGTCTGTTTGTACAGTGTGAGGCTTTCATCCGCTGAAGAAAACAGCCTCACAATGACGAGCATTTGCCTGGGGTCACGGTCAGTGTCAGAATCCTCAATAAGCACGGAAACTATTTCTTTAGCAGTGAAACTTTTTAAAGGAAAAATAACTTCAGTAAAACTTTGAATACTTTAATAAATCTCAATAGGAGATCTTTATGTCAGAGGTTTTCTAATACTCATGTCAAAGTCGAGGCCCAGGGGGCCGGATCCGGCCCTCCGGGTAATTCTATCCGGCCGTCCAGATCACTTTATTTTGTTCTCATTAACAGTTATCTTGAGCTCATTTCTAACTTGTATAATTTTGACAAAATATTTTTTTATGGAGGGTAAAATATTGAAAGTTATTTAAGATTTAAATTGATTTACTTGTAGCTTCAAAGTTGGTTGGTGGACACTCGAAGCTTCTTAAGCCTTTAATATAGGTAAGTATATTAAATATAAGTACTTGGCGCAGGAATGAGGAGCAGACACGCCTAGATGGACCATCTGTGCGTTTGAGTCATTTATTCTTGAGGAAAAATCAACTAGAAACCAGAAACGATTCAGAATCTGACTTCTCCTCAAAGGTTCTATTTCTTCAAGAATAATCTTCTCAGCATCTCTAAACCAGTCGAAGATCAAAGCTCTTTTTTTGTCATTTTATCATCTGTCTTCTCCAAAAAAAATGAATCTGTTAGTCTTAAAACACTGAAAGAAAAAGCATTTCACCTTCAAATAATTTCATGATCCTTTGATCCATTTCTGACTCTCTAGTTCAGAACCATTTTTAGTGTTTTTTTGCTGCTTTAGAATTTTCTGTAATAGTTTTTTTAAAGATTATTTGATGGTGATGTCCATCTTTTTACTTCAAACCAATTTTTTGGTTTGAACAGTTTATTTTTGTTTGAGGTGATGCAGAAAATGAGTTAAAGCCGGAGTTTACCTTGAAGTTGATGCATGTAAAGCTGCAGAGGCAGGCAGGGACCGTTACTATAGTAATCAAAACATCATAGACAAACATTATCAATTTCTCAGTTAACTCCACATAAGTAATCATTGCAAGTCTTCATTATTGTTCAAACAAACTCCACAGAAATCCCTAATATCATTTCTCATTGAGTGAGCCAGTATTTTTGAGTAATGGAGAGTTACAAAGACGTCCTTGTGTCCTCGCGTTAGGACTACAACTGTCGTAGTCCTAAAAGAAATTACAGTGAATTCTAAAGAATTTCATAGCAAGCCCTGGAAAAAATATAGGAAATTAAAACGAATACAGTGAATTCTACAAACAAAAACAAAAAAAGAAAAGAAATTATAAAGATTTATCAAAAATTACTTCAAATTAAAAAAAAATAATAAGAATTCTGAACAAACTTATAGCAAATTCTGAAAAAAATGTAGCAAATGGAAAATTACAGCGAATTCTTAAAAAAAGACAAATTAAGAAAAAAAAGTAGAGAATTCTGAAAAAATAATAGCAAATTCTGAAAAAATGTAGCTAATTTTGAAAAAAAATAGAGAATTCTGAAAAAAAAATTATATTATATATATATATATATATATATAATATATAATTTATATATTTTGGAAAAAATATTATAGAGAAAATCTGGAAAAAAAATTATAAAAAAAATAGCAATTGCAAAAAACTACAGTAAATTCTAAAAAGAAAATAAATGAATTGAAGAAAATTATAGAGAATTTTGAAAAAAAAAAAGAAAACTTCACACATAAGTCTTCCATCACAGAAAATGTGGTTTGAGTATTTTCTTTGCCTGTTTATGTTCTTGCCGTGACTTCTGGTTTGTATTCTATGCAAAAATAATCCAAATAACAGGAAAAAAAACGCATTTTTCTTATTTTCATAGAAGTGTTATTTACCACAAGTGCTGCTGTCCGTGGGGATGTTATGACTGGAAAATGGCAGTTTTAACAAAAACACATTTAAAATGTTGCATCCTGCAGTCATGTTTGGAGGCTCGTGGTTCATGCTGGCTTCAGTGAACGAGGGAATGTTTTTCCTCCTCCAGTAAATGTCACTCTGCATTTATGAATGTCGGTACACAGGCTGCAGAACACCGCTATTTCATTGATATTTGTTCTGTTTCTCAGCACTGCAGTTGATGTTTTTCTCCTTTTTCCATCTCAGATCAACTAAAACACACCCAGGACCCGTAGTTCACCTGAGCGACAGCCCGAAGGATGAAGGCAAGGTGAGTGGACGGATAAAAGAGCCGCCCGCCATCACCTCTCTGGATTTCCTTCAAATCACTTTATCACTGATAAAACCTGCTCCTTTCAGGTGAAATCTCTAGTCGCTCCTCCATCTTTCATTCTTCTTCTCCTCTTTAATGTTGTGGGCAGCTGCAAATCCTTGTATTGGGTCAGACTGAGACGGGCTGTGAGGAGAAGTGCCAGGTCCGTGCGAGACAGAGGCTGGTGCATATTGATTTGTGGATGGATTTGTGCCTCTGATGACTGCAGGCTTGGCAAACTCTCACGGTGCTAAAAAGAGTGTCAAGTTTACGGCTGCTTTCACAAACCAGAGTGGCTGCGCAATTAGGAGAAAACAGGCGACTGGATGTTTCTCAGTTTGATGCACCAGATGGGCTGTTACTCAGAACCATCTGGAGAGACTCCATCAAGGATTCTTGGAAAAAGGGGCACTTCCATCCAAACCCTCGACAGATGATTTAGACGAGGAGCAAAACAAAACCTTAGAGGAATACATCGGCTGTTCTGTTCGCTTTGATTGAAAAAAACATTCACTGATGGATGATCAACAAAAGAACCGTTGTGTTGAATGCAGATCAGCATGGTTGTGAAACAAAAACACAAGAGGAAAGGGAAGGAAAATTTTGAATTTAGAAGTTGTAGTTTTTGCTAATTTGGCTAAAAGATGAAAAACTGGAACATAAAATAATCAAGTACCTTTAGCAGCAGAGTTTATTTTCTATTGAGCTGTTATATAAAAAATGATGCAGGAGAAAAACAACATTCTTCTCAAGTTTGATAGTTTAGACCACATGTGTCAAAGTCAAGGCCAGAATGACGAGCATTTGCCTGGGGTCACGGTTAGGGTCACAGAATCCTCAATAAGCACAGAAACTATTTATTTTGCAGTAAAACTTTATAAAGGAAAAATAACTTCAGTAAAACTTTGAATACTTAATAGGAGATCCTTATTTCTGAGCTTCCTCTAATACAAACAATGCAATTTTTTTTTATAAAAAAAAATGTTCCCAGTAATGTTTTAATTATACTTAAGAAGTTTTAAACCAAAATCCCACAACCTAAATGTCTTAAAAAGACTTTTTTCATGTTGATTTGAAGCCTCTACTTCCAAAATCTCCTCTGAGGGGGTGTGGCTTTTGTAGCTCCACCCCTGACCCCCCTTGTCTCTCTAGTATAAATCTTCACCGCTGCTACATAAAAACATCCATCAATCTGGGTAATGTCCAGCCGTGTGGTTCTGATCCGGATGTCAGCTGGACGAGGAAGTGAAGATCTTCATGGACAGAACTTCCTCCAAAATCCTGATTCTTTCTCCTTCCAGTTCACCAAAGACTCTTTTAGCTAATTCTCCAATGTTTATTGACTGTGATCAATACATTCAATCATTGGTTTCTCAGAGTTCTTGATCAAATAATCAAAGCTAACATCAAAATGCTCTTTCATTGATTTACAATCCTTTCCAACTGCGGTCAAATGAGCCGCCGTTCACATTTCCGTGGTCACATCAAGAAGCTCCGTGGAGTCTGGTGGAGATTTTCCAGCGTTCTCAGTCCTGCTACCGTAAGTATTGGATGAAACTCACACCAAAAATCCAGTGATGCTGATTTGACCACAGAAATGTGAACGGCGGCTCATTTGACTGCAGTCAATGTGAAGATACCATCTTCTCTTCTCCAGAACCTGAACTAGACACTAGGAACAGATGAGGGTTTAGTGCATGTGCAGCAGAGCTGTTGATGGAAAGAAGATCATTCATTCAGACAGAGTCTGTCCAAGATGGTTTGATTGATTTAAAATGAGAAATACTCGAAAATACAAATGATTTCTTATGACATTTGTTCTAAAACAGGATTTTCATCAGAGGAGGACTTTAAGTGTTACTTAAGTCTGTCTATGGTCCAGTTTGAAGAGTTTCTGTCCCACATTATCCTTAGAGGATCTAATGTATAGATACCTTTAAAAATGTCCACAACTTGAATACAGAAAATTAATTCTTCCCAGCTCACTTTTTTTTCTGCTCTCATTCTTCCAATTATGCTTCTAAGAAAATGACGTGCAGGTTTTTCATTTGATTCTGCTTTTGCATGTAATGGGTTTTTAACAGATGAAATCTCTGCATCTGCAGTGAAAACACATGACCTCTGTGTCAGTGCACTTTTCTTTTTTTTTTGTAATAATTGCTGTAATTTTCCCTCCTGAATAAATTGCTCACTCTGATCCTGATTTTTTTTGTTCCTATCGTGGCTTTTCTGCACTTTAGTATTCAGCCGAACGCTCTCATTTTCTAAGCGGTTTCCTCTTCAGGTCAAGTTAAATTGTCGTTTTGTGGTGGACGGTCAGATGACATCTGTGACGCAGACGTAGTTTAAACATTTTATAAGACCTCATGAAAGAAAGTTTCTCTGGGAAAACGGGACCTTTGTCTGCACATCATTTTGATGCAGATTCCAGCATGTTTTAATGCTGAATGTGAGCGGCAAAGGTGAGCATTCTGCAACTGGAGCTTCCCATAATAATAGTGTTTAAGATGTCCTGTTTGAATGCATACGGCACTTTCTACAAATTGGTGTACGTGGGATCGACACTCTTGACACTTTTCTGCAAAACCAACTATTACTCTTATTGTGAAAAGCACAATAAGTATAATTTTATGCAATTTCAGTTGCTTTTCCTCCCTGATAAATGAATGCAGAGATACTAAGTCTTCTCCAACAGGAACTTTTCCGTCCATTTTGTCTTTTTCAGTTGAAATCTATCAAACCTGTAGCTGCTGATTCCCTCTCCAGCTTTATGAAGCCCCGCAGACGAGGTTTTTAAGGCTCCCCAAGTCAAACTCATGCGCCGCCTGGCTTCTCTGAGACATTTTCCTCATAATTTTAGGACTGTTGTGGAGTCCAACTGTCAGCGGAAACGAGTTTGACTTACCGCCAGCAATCCAAACCAAACTCCTGTTCTGTTTCAATTTAATAAGCTTCATTATCCGCCCCCTATAGGGGCAATTTGAAGGGCCCGGCATGATGTGAAAGAAGACCGAACAAGAACAAAACTGTGACAAACAAGAAATAAACAACTGCAAACGATGTAGAAATACAATATTTACTCGTGCAAAAACCACATTTCATATTCAGTAATATGCAGGAAGAAGTGGAGGATCCACGATGTTATTGTGTGCCGAGTTAAGGAGCAGAACGGCTCTGTAAAGAAAGGAGCTCCGCCTCCTTTTGTCCTGCAGAGAGGACAGCGGAGGCGTCGTCTGGAGGGAAGCCATCGGAGGATGAATGGAGTGGGAGTGGGAAGATGCTTGATCCCTGTTTGGAGCCAATGACCCCCAAAGTGTGCATGTCCCACGGGCAAATCATCAGGGCTCAGGGAGCTAGCAGAGAGATCAAAGATAATATATATTTTAACAAAGCATTGAAGCAGCACACAAAACACAAATTATAACTGGACCACTGAACAACTGTTGATGGAAAATGGACGTCTCACATCCCTCTGGATGGGATTGTATTATATGTGAATCGACAAAACAAAAAACTTAAAGCTCCAAATTGATAATTCAAAATATTGTCAATCAGAAAAATGCTTGAATTAAAAATATTTTGGAAATTGGATTACAGTCTTTTTTTTGTAGTTTTGTGTATCAGTTTGATCAAAATTTGAATATTTAAAAACTATTTTTGATTTTCCACTTGCTAACTAGAACCAGATAGAAGCTAGAAATATGAAGAGAGAGGAATGTTATGTTATGACCGACATAAAAAGACAGAACAGAAGCAAACAAAGAGCTCGGAGCCTCCGGAGAAACGAATTTAAGAGACATCTGTGGAAAATTGGAAACAGACCACGAGGACAAACACTAGAATAGATCATCCAAACTGTTTGACAAGCGAACTATAGCAATAAAAAATATAATGTCATGCAATGATTGCATCAATATAACAAAGAAGTTCACCACGAAAGTCAAGAATAAACAAAAATATAATGAGACAGATTATAAAGAACATACTTACAGTAATTCACATAACTGGAGCTAACAGTGAGGGATCACCACACACTTTACTTACCTCGCACATTACGACAAAATACAAAGTTGAGTCAATTTGTCCAGATGTCAGAAGCAAGGATATATAAAAACAAATGAAAATACTTCAAATCTGAAAAGACTGTTAACAACGACGAGCTAAAGACCCGCTCTGATGAAAGTGGTCTGTTCATGTGAATCAGGAGCAGATGAAAAAAGGCAGTTTGAAAAGGAGCGTATTTGTGATGTCATAAAATACACATTTCCTCGTCTGAGCTGGCATCTGGCTCTAAACTGTATGACTGAAAGCTCCATTTTTGTTTGCTAATGATTGGTTGGAGGTGTGAGGGATTGTAAGCTAGTGGGAGAGGGTGTTAACCGACAGGTAAGGGGCGGGGACAGAGGCGCGAGGTGTCTCTGTGCCAATGGACCCGCCCCCAACTCGGAGGAGAATTCATAATGAATTTCCGCTCTGCTAGGGGTGGGTTGATAAAATCAATTACCATAATTGAGCTTAATAGATTCATAATTGATCCATAACGTAAAAATATAAATCGATTTAGCACATAAAGCTTGATGCTAACATTTAATGGAATTTCCCATAGGATGGCTAATGCTAACGCTAGGTCGACCTAAACATACATTTCTGACTAAATAAACATCTTTATAAATTCACAGACATGAATTTTTAAAACTCTTTTAAATAAATATTTTTAAAGTAACCATTTGTGATCTAAAGCACCATTTTTCCTCATTCTTTCTTCTTCTTCTTCTGTCAAAAGGTCTAATTCTTTAGTGCGATCGCCACCTAGTGGCCAAACTAAAACATCCTCCAGGAGAAGCAGAACAATGTTTACAATGTTAATGATTTTTTTATTTCTCCTTTTGAGAAATCAAGTAAGTAACCGTGTAAACTTTAAATTATTGAATTGAATGGAATTAGGTGAATCAAAAGAAATCGAATTTATCCAGTCTTTGGTGAATCGAATCGATTCTGGAAATTCATTTTGATACCCAGCCCTACGCTCTGCAAAAATGATGTCCAAGAAAATGACACAGGTTTGGTTATTTAGGCAAAAAAACTGTATTTTCATAATTAAAGACCACTGGAAACACTTTGAAAATAGATCTAAAGATGAATAGAGTGGATCTTTACAGGTTATTTGCATTGAAGTTATCAGATTATTTGAAAGAGATTAAATCTTTTAGAGATGTTTTACAGTATTTCCTTTATTATGACTCAGTTTCAGATTTCATCTCATGGGTTTTTGGAAACTTTTCTCTGCAGTACTCAGTAGTATTTTCTTAAGTACAAGATGTTCTGGTGACATGACTTCCTCACAATTATCTGATTTTTGCCATGTCTAAAAAGCGTCGAGATCATGATACTTCTACCACCATGCTTTGCAGCTGGTATGAAGTGTTTTGGTAATTAAGTTGGTCCAGATATTGTTTTCAGACACAGTAATTCTGTACGTACATCTTTGTGACCTGCGTTCTTGTTTTTCCTCCACAGCTGCTCGTAGGCTTTGAAAGTGGGACCATCGTCCAGTGGGACCTCCGGGCCAAGAAGGCAGACTTCCGGATCTACTACGATGAGGTGAGATTTTCTTTTACAGCACAGACTACAAGCTTGTTTTTGATATTTTAATCAGGATTTTTTATCTTAAATGCTGCTTTTGTCGACATGAAAACCAATTGAAATGCAAACTGGAGTCAGACCTTTTATTCTGCTCTGTGTTAAGTCATCTAATTGGCTCTTTTTTGTCTGAGAAAGTAAACAAAAGCTAAAAATAGTCTGTAAAACTAAACCAGATCATGAAATTTGTACTTCTTGTACAACAGCTTTTAATTTTTAAAGTCTGGTTCTTATTTCCCTTCATCAAAATATCAAATGGATGATTTTTTTTTTTGCTCCCACGTCAAGGATTTTATTCTGTTTTAAATTTTTATGTGTTTGCTTAATGAGGCTCCCTGTTTTTTTTTCTTAAAACACAACTCCCACACTAAAAAATAATGATGGGTTCAGGGTCTTCCCGTTCGTTCATTAGAATAAATCTGTCATTTAGTCGCTCCATCACAGCTGATGCCTCCAAACTCAGAAAATGATCTGTACTGGTTACTCAAAGCTCCGCTTGCGCAGCAGTCTGGGTATAAAACCCAATTAGAGTGAGGCTGCACCGTCCACATGAACACGTACAGGACAATTAACTCCTCCCTAAAATGCTGAGGCGACACCTCACTAATGGGGAAAGACACAGATGTGTTCCGAAAATAGCTGATGTGGATTCTGAGTTTTTCTACCACCTTAAGTGAAGATTCTCAGTCTGTTGGACTTGTTTCCCTTTAAAGAGTTAATGACAGAGTCAGCAAGTCTTCTTATTGAACTATCCTCCCAGGATCCCCCTATAGCTCGCAACGTCCCGTACACCGCTGAAGGTTGTTTAATAGTCGGTGTTACAACATAATTAAGAGTCGGGAGTTTATTTAAGCATGACACTGGAGATGTTGGAAGTGCTAGAACATGCTCTGCACGAGTCGTGGTCACGCTGTTGAAGCAGATTCGGTCGATCTGCTTTCCAGGATCGGATGCTGATCGGATGCTTTTATCCAGTCGGTCCTCCCTGCAGCAGATGACTGCAGTAATTGGAGAGATGCTCGTGTTAATTCAGAAAAACTTCAGCTTCATGCAGATCTGCTTCTGTCACAGAAACTAAAGAGTTCAGGTGAACGAGAAGCAAGTAATGAATCATCTGCACAACAAATGATTGAGAAAATTAGGTGATTTTGTTATAAAGCTTTATCTTAAACATGTTTTGATGGGACAGAAGTCAGAAATTAGTTTCACTTCTGCTCAGTTTCTTCTCTTGATTAGGAGAAAAACCTGAATAAACTTTTAAAATTTGTTGTCATTGTTAATGTCTAGTTTTGCTGCCGACTTTTCCTTTTTTATTTGCGCAAAAACTCTGAGGATTAATTAAACTTGTGTCTTAAAACTTTTATATTATATTATAACTAGTACAACTGTTACTAATTTTATTTTATTTTTTATGTAAACATTTAAAGTTGAGGATAGGCACCTTGAGAAGAAACACTTCGTTTTCAAGGGTGACCTCTAGCAGACGCTCATAGATGAAAAGCAACAAAAACAAAATGAATAAATAAAAAACACAAGCAGTACAATTAAGCTCACAGTATGCACAGACTCATTCACACACAGCTCTCCGTATTCACCACTCTGTCAAATGATGCACAACATAAATATAATTTCCAAAGAAAAAAGGTGTTAAACAAGTTAAGATTTGAGTCATCATCTGAGAGGAAAAAAAAATAAAGAAATATTAATGGCAAACATGAAAAAGTAATATACAATTAAAGTAACATTAGAAACCCCAAATAATCAGAAACATAAATATAAAAAACAATGAGAGCTTTAAGATGGAGTGTAAAGAAAGATTATTATTCAAGTCACTATATGCGCCTTAACACACAAAGCTTTTTTCACCGGTATGTTTTTTATTTTCAGAAAAATAAACTGTTTGGACATAAAGTCAGTCTCAACCAGATATTCAGGGGGTTCAAAAAAAAAAGATAAATTTGTACAACGCGCCCAATTGAGCATTTCTATCATAAAATGGAACCATTAAGCCAGATGTGTAAAAATCATTCTATCTGGCCCTCCAGATAATTTTATTTTATTGTTATTAATGACCCAATGGCTTTTTCTAACTTGTATAATTTTGCAGAAATATATTTTTATGGAGAGTAAAATATTGAAAGTTATTTAAGGTTTAAGTTGATTTATTCTAGAATAATATTCCTGCCTTTTTATTATTCATAATTATGTTAAAAAGTTACAGTTTTAAAGTTTTAAAAGTTGGCATTCTGCTAGCTTTGTGGACTATTTTGCCATTCACTTAGATTTCTTTGGCTGTTTTGGAGTTAAGCTAATATTTCAGCCATACTCTAGCTCTTAAGGCTAATTTCTGGATTTTTTTCAGTTTTTTAGGCTGTTTTGAAGTTACTTTTTTTAAGCTACATGCTAGTTTTGTCTAATGTAGGATTTTTTTTAGGCTGTTTTGGAGCTTGGCTAATATAATTTAGCTACTTTTTTCAGCTACATGCTAGCTGTTTTGGCTAATTTAGGATGTTTTTTTTTTTTTTAGTGTTTTAGTCTGTTTTGGAGCTTGGCTAATATTTCCACTCTTGCTGTTTGAACTAATTTAGGGTTTTTTCAGTTTTTTAGGCTGTTTTAAAGCTTAGCCACTTTTTTCAGCTACATGCTAGCTGTTTTGGACCGTACCGCTCAGTGGAAACAAGGCTCTGTTTCCCTTTACCTTTCATGTTTTGTAAGTGTTCACTACGACCAGCATGGTCCCTGATTTCATAATTTCATGCGTATGCCCCATGTACTGTAAGTCTGCCCATCGCCCCCTCAGAT
>NC_050532.1:26399794-26406506 GCF_002922805.2 Oryzias melastigma | reverse complement strand
GTCATGACTCAGGCAGAAATGACCAACAGAACCGATTCATCTGAAGGATGAAAAGTGCGTCTGTACTACACAGACTTCTTGTTACCAGAGCAATATTTGTGTGAAGTATTCAGTGACCACATTACCACAAAGTAAGTGTTTGTATTTAGCAGCATTTTTATTCATCAATCCTGTTGTTCACCATCTCAGACACAGAACAGATTCTGTTGATTCTTGAGTTCTGCCTCAGACCCGTATGTCTCAGACATCCTCACCTCGCGTCGCTGGTGAGAGCAGCTGCTGTCGTGTCTTCTGCCTCGCGACTGTTTCACACTTTCTAGGCCTGGATTTCTAACAACTCTCACTGACTGGTGAATGACAAAGTCTGAAGCAGATTGACGAATTTCTGTTCTCGTCATTTGAAGAAAATATATATATTTCTGTTACATCTTCACGTTCTGCATCTAAAAAAACGACTTCACTGAATTTAAAGACATTTTAGCTGAATAATTATAGTATTCTAAAATCCTTCTGTGTATTGTCTGTGAACTTGAATTAAAAGTGCATTAAAATAGTGGACACATAAGAATAATTAGAACAAAGCATCACCAGAGATCTCTGCTGACCTTTTCACCCAACGTGGAAAAATCTGTGAAGAACATCAAATCTTTTCTGTTTCATGAACCAAATGGAATATCTAATAGAAAGTTCCATTCAGCCTCACTTTGTGCACATCAAAAATGTTAATTCTGAACAATGTAAGGTCAAATAACCCCAAATTAGTCCATTTGATTTTATCCTGAACGTTACTGTCACGACATTCCCCGAAGAGCTGACCTCTGTAGCGTTGACATCATTGATATTTAAATTTAAAGCTAAAAAAAATCTGCCTCTACCTTGAACTTGAGCATAAAGGTTTGCAGAGAAGTGCACGACTGTGCAGCGGTCTAAAAGTGAACGTTTATGAGCAATAAAAGTCTCTATCAAACATAAATAGTGTTTTGTTACAGCTCCAGCCACCATAAATACTACATTTCTGCTTTAAATGACCCCCATTTCCAACAGCGCAGATATATATATATAAACACTCTAAACCACAGTCACTCATACATACTGAGCCATAACAGTTTGGGATTTTTTGGCATAAGAAATTCCATTTTAGTCCCAATCGTTAAAAAAAAGAATAAAACTGTTATAGTTGTTCCTTTTTTATTTTTATTTTTTACCACTTTTTATTTAAATTTGTTTCTTACATCCAATAATTGACAAGCTTATAGTTCTGAAACAAAACAAGATTTATGGGTGTTTTAAAACGTTCCATAATTCAACACATTTTTAGAATTTAGAAAACAGTGTAGCCTGAATGAAATCATGCAGATAAAACCTGAGAGATTCTTTAAGTCAAACATGTCCAAATCTCCTAAGCTGAAATCTGCAAAGACACTTTTACCTGATACTAAAATGACTTGAATTAATGAATTTATTGATGGAAGGATTGTCAAATGGATATGGAATTAGTAAAACTGTCATTTTAAGATTATTTCTCATTTTTTAATGATTTTCATTCACAAAATCTAATAAGACTGAAAGTCTCAGCCTGATCCTCGAATATGAGGTAAACCAGACAAAAAAGGTTTAGTTTCTCTCTCTCACACAGGTGTATTTCTCCTTCCACTCTGCAGAGCAGATGGTGTAAAGTAGAGCACAGCTCACAGGAAAAGGGCATCGCAGCAGGAGCCCAATCACCACCAATGCTTATCATCTCAGCTGCAAAAAAAAGAAACATGCGTCCATTTACTGGAATATTTGTGTCACAAAGTCTTTTATTTTGAAATCTCACAAGTTAGAAGCTGCTGGATCCTTAAGATTAGATTTATCCTGCAGATAAATCTTAATTTTTTTTTAATCTTGAGACATGCAGTTTTGAGATTTGATTAAAAAAAGATTAGTGAAAGTATATTTGAACTGAATAATTTAGCCTCACTGCAAAAAATATATTAATCTTTCTGAATTCTTAAACATTACAGAAGCTTCAATTCTTTTTTATTTGGTTGACAAATAAACATAAAAGCATGAAATGTAAAGATTTGTTTATTCTTTGGAAAGATAGCTAGTTGGTAATGATCGCAGTGTCACACTTTTAGATATAATCTGAGTTGAACAGCAAAAATTGTTTTAATGCACTAAAAAAAAATATTTTACTGATTTTCATTTGTAGTTGAATCAAAAGGTGTGTAAAGAAAAAAAATGTCTTACGGGAAAAAAAATAAATGCAAAATCTAAGCTTCATGAAAGCAAAGAAAATATCGAAGTTTTAATGAATTTGAATTTTTTTAAAATACAAATTTTATTTTTATTGTCAAACATTTCGTTTTGGCTCTTTCTTTCATATTTCCCATCTTTTTTTTGTTTGTTTATTTTGTTTTTTTTTGTATTTCCTTCGTCTCTCCTGGAACTGTAATAAAAAGAAAGCTGCAGACAGTTTTTATCGTAATAACGAATGACATCTCCACTGTTACACTGATTAGAGGAGGCGGAGCTAAAGCTGAAAGTAGGGAAAGTTTAAAAAGAATTGAGATACAGAATAAACAGCAAACACAAGCAAGACGGAGTAAAAAAAAACTGCAACAAAATGTTAAACTTTTGGAGCTTAACTACATTTATTTTGTGTTTATTTATTTTTTTGCAATTGAACAAAAAGGTTTTAAAATTGTCAGTCTGAAGATTTTTTCTTTTGCAGATTCAGTCTTGTTGTTTGTTTATAATAAAGTCAAATTTTTACCCTGAATTTATGGTTTTGAATAAAATGTGAGAATTAAAACCTTTAGATTTGTTCATGTTTTGTTTCAAACTTCTCTAAACTGGAACCATTCCTCTTGTTTTGTGTCTCCTGGCTTCAGGCCATCCATTCCGTCAGCTGGCACCATGAGGGGAAGACGTTCATGTGCAGTCACTCGGACGGCAGCTTGACGCTGTGGAACCTCAGAAACACCTCCAAACCATTCCAGGTCACCTTCCCTCACGGTGAGACGCGCCATCGCCACACTCGACTGCTTCACCGTCAAACTCTCAAAAACCATCTGTGTGATGCTTTGGTTGAAATTGAATTGATTTATCTGAAAGGGAGAAATTCACGAATTATGACGGCCTAAAGAAAAGAAACAAGTGAAAGTATATTACAGCTCATCAGATACCAGACACACAAATAAGTAAATATATACATAGACACTGTATTTTCCAGACTATAAGTCACACTTTTAGCTGTCTTTTAGCCTCATCGCTACATGATGGAGGCTTTGACCGTATATCTCGTTTAAAATGCATGGAGGATACGGATGATGTTGAGAGGTTAAGTTATTTATTTTAAAGAGCTCCACAAAAGCATCGATAATAATGTCTCCATGCAGGTAAGAAACACATCATAACGTTCGTGAGGAGGACCATCAGATTCTCAGCCATGTTTGTTTTGGACAGCACTTCTTCTTCTGCGTTTTTGAACTGATACACAAACGTAAAGCACCCTCTAGTGGTTGTTTGTGGGAAAATAACGAATATTTGAGCCTATTTATGTTTAAAAAAAATCACAAATAAGTCACTCCTGAGTATAAGTCTCACCCCTGGCGAATCTAAAAAAAACGCAACTTACAGTCCTGAAAATACGGTAATTATGTACATTTGTGCAAATTTTGATGACCTGGTTGTTCAATCTGATGGCGATGCGAATAAAAAATATGCACTAACAAGTAATAGCTTTTCAGACTAAAAGTTTATTGGAAAGGCTTGGAAGAAAAAATATTTCTGTTTTTCATGAAGTTTGTTGTGAAATGTGGTTTTAATATCAAAACGGGGTGGGGGGTGGGGCTAAAAATAAGGTAATTTTGGAGCCAAAGTGATTTGATGCATATTTGTATCAATAAGCATCAAGGGGTTAAAAATGAATACAGCAGGATTTTGTTCACAAAGGTTTATTTTTTGCTGTATGAATATTTCTCATAATGTTTCTTTTAGTTTGTTATTGGAAAATGTTTATTTCCATAGTTGCACCTGGAATCCGAACTTTCAGTTTCTCGCAGCTCCTTGCTTTACTGCAGAGCTAATATCCACGCCTTTAATCGGGCCGGCCGCCACTTTTCTCCTTTGGAGCTTTTAGAGACATTTCTTAAATGGGTTTCCATGGTGGAAGTAAACCAGCAGCATTATTTAATTTACATTAATGAATCAGGATGCAGTCATGTTCTCCTGCCTTTGAATGAAAGCAGCCTAATGAGAAGCAGAGCTCACAGTTCTTACGTGCCAATCTCCGGCAGCCGTATAATGCACGCATACATTTGTGGAAGTGTTAAAAGCTGTTTTGTTCCTCGGGGGAAATGAGGCAACATTGTTTAAAAATCCAGGAGAAGAACCTGGATTTTTATGTTGGATTTCTGCAGAACTCAAAGTCTGACCTGTGAAAACAGACATTTCCATGTTTATAATGAATGAACATCACAGGGGCTGGTTCTGTCAGTGGTTCTGAAACGGTGGGGATTTTGTAACCCGACTTTCTGTTTGTGCATCAACAAAAGCATTTCAGTTTGACATGCAGAAGGAAAAAAAAACCTCTTTGATGCATCGGCTCATTCCGTAAAAAGAGACGGAAACGCAGGACAACAAACATATCCAGCCAGCGCTGTTGTGTGGAAACTGTGTAATGATGGATGATGAGGGGCGCCGCTCAGCTTACATTAAGATTAAAGCCGTGGAGGAAAAGATCCTGATGGTAAAGTGCTGCATTAGGTCTGAAAAATAGCAAGTCAAAATAGAAAGATGGAGGCGGGAAAAAGAGTAAAGTAGAAATGGAAAAACTCTGCAAGAAATACATCATCGTAGCCAGGAGTTTCAATATAACTTATAAAAAACATGTGTAACTGACAGTAGAGCTGTTTTTATTTGAGAATTATGTCAACTTCATTTTTGTGTCTACCTAAATTATTGGCAGGTTTAGAAGTTTTATCAGATTTTCTTTGAATCTTCAGAAACGGACTTACTTTAAGCATTTAAATACAAAATAATCTTAATTGTATGTGAGATTAATGTGGCATAAGGCAGTGAGATTAACAGTTAGAGAGAATACAATCATCCTTCCACTTATGAAGGAGACAAAACAGAAGAGGAGATGCCTCTGAAACCAATCAGACGACACGGTCACCCACTGGGAGATAATTTGAGCTTCCACCCAGGCTGCAAAACGACAGGAAAGATTGCTCCAAAACAACAACAATAGCAAAAAATAAAATAATAAAAGAGCCGGGAAATGAGAGAAAACTGTTTTAAAATATTTTTGCTTCATCTTAAACCAGAGGTGTCTGAAGTTTTTGCAAAGAATTGGTGAACATGTATGAGGGCCAACAATCACACTGGATTCTTTAAACCTCTTATAACAACATCAAGTAATACATTATAATGCACTAATGATGTAATAAATTCCCTGTTGTTTGACAATAAAACATGTTTTCAATTGTCTATAAAATTACAGTCGTTTTGATTTAAGGCTGAGACTTTATGAAGAGCATGTTTCTTAATGTATGATTAAAAGGGCCTAAAAAGTCACTTTGGTTTTTTTATATTTTATTTTTACACAGAATAACACAACGTAAATGATACATGGCGTATACGTAAATCATTCTGACGTCCTGCAGTGGAAAAGTGTCGTCTGTAGAGGACTTTTCTAAACCCAAATATCTCCCAGCCACTGCATTCTACTGAACAAGTTCCTCCTGGTATCTACGGATACCAGATACTCCTTCGTCAGATAGTCGAACTTCAGATCCAAGAACAGGTTTCCAGGTTTCCGTCCTGGTTGTTGAACGTTGGACCAGCTCTACGCCCTCTCCAGGGTGCTGGATGGTTTGTGAAAGGCGTTCGACCGCGTTCCCCGTGGTGTCCTGTGGAGGGCGCTCTGGGAGGAGTCTGACTATGAGCTTGGTTTGTATAGCTGGCAGTAAATCAGACCTGTTCCCGGTACGTGTTGGACTCCAGCAGGGCTGTCCTTCATCCCCGGTTCTGTTCATAGTTTTAATGGACAGAATTTCTCGGAGCAGCGAGGAGCCCGAGGGGATCTGGATTTGCTCTCTGCAGATGATGTTGTTCTGTTGGCTTCATGGAGCCAGGTGTTCTGGGCATGTCCCACTGGACGGAGGCTCCTGGGAAGACTCAGGAGATACTGGAGAGACTACGTCTCTCGGCCGGCCTAGGAACGCCTGGGGGTCCCCCCAGAGGAGCTGGAGGAAGTGACCGGGGAGAGGGAAGTCTGGGTATCTCTGCTTAGACTGCTGCCCCCATGACCCGGTCCGGATGAGAGGAAGAAGATGGATGGATTGATGGATGGAGGAACAGACATATTGATAGATCTACAGAGAAGATTTGGTGCTTTTCAAAGATACTAATAATGAAGGGGATGGGGCTCTGGGAATTGTAGTTTTTTGAATTTTTAAAGAAATTGACGCTGTATCTGTTTTTCCTGGTGGTTAGGAGGATATAGTGCTTTAATACCGTACTGTAACCCTTTAACTACCCAAAGAAGAAAAAATAATTTAAAAAGTTTTTTTCTGCTGCTTATTCCCCCTAAAGGGACATCAAAGTTTAAAAAAAGAATAAAAATGAAGTGAAAGTTGTTTTTTTTTTTCCTTCTGAAAATACATATGGGTTTTGTAAAAGTTGTTATCTGGTGCGCACCAGTTACTATCCAGAATTT
>NC_050532.1:26398602-26399718 GCF_002922805.2 Oryzias melastigma | reverse complement strand
TTTTCTGGTTACTATCTAGTGCACACCAGTTAGTAACCAGAAAAAAAATATTTTTGCTTCAGTTTTTTGAAAAAAAAAAATGTTTTTATACCTCAAATTTCTTTTCTTTAATGTCCCTTTAGGGCCTCCGTACCTTGATGAGTAATACACATCATCAATAATTAATTAAATTTTTATATTTTCTAAATGTTCCCCACCATTTGGTTGAGCAGGCAGTTAAAGGGTTAAGGGATAAAAAGCTTCACCGTCCCATTCACCCACACAAACACACATTCACACACTGATGGCGACTCCGCTGCCCAACACTGGCACCAGCCGTAACTACAAGGAGCAAGGGCGGGAATTGAACCGGCGATGTTCCGATCAGTCAACCGCTCTACTTCTACACCACAGCTATAATTAGAATATCCTTCTATTCTTTACTTCTAACAAATGAAGTACAAAGGTGTGGTAAATATATTTAAAGTTCTACCACCTATGTTAAAAACGCTTTGTGTTCTCTAACAGGAAAGATACAAAAAGATGGAAGAAAGGAGTCGTGTAAACCCATTCTTAAAGTGGAGTACAAGACCTCCAGGAGCAGGTTTGTAATTCTAACATTTGAATTTCTAAAAATCCATGAATAATTCTGACTGAATTAGGGTGAAAAATAACCTTTTCCTAGAATAATGTTTGTTTCTGAGACTAAACTCTGTCATCTAACTTTCTTTGCTCTGAGAAAGCATCCTTATTCCTTTTCTAATAATTTCATGAAACTGAAAAGTCACCAAAAAGTTTTACTGCCTAAAGTCATTCTTCCTTCACAACAGCGAACCATTTGTCATCTTCTCTGGGGGGCTCTCCTATGACAAAGCCGGGCGGCGGCCCACATTAACCATCATGCACGGCAAAGCCATCACTGTCCTGGAGATGGACCATCCCATCGTGGAGTTCATGGTTCTCTGTGAAACTCCATACAACAATGGTGAGTCCGAACATTTGTTTGAAAGGCCTGTTTTTATTTACTTCTGTGTATCTGGAGACAAATGTGATGTACTTAAAGGTTTTCAACATTAAAGCTCATAATCATAACAAGAGACTGAAGCAGTTTAGAAGGCACAATATTAGCAAATGCCA
>NC_050532.1:26363519-26398387 GCF_002922805.2 Oryzias melastigma | reverse complement strand
GCTAGCATGTAGCTGAAATATTAACTAAACTCCAAAACAGCCTAAAAAACAAAACAAAAGCCTAAATTAGACAAAACAACATCATGTAAATAGTATCCTAACTTCGAAACAGCCTAAAAAACTTGAAAAAAAGTCTAAATTAGCCTAACAGCTAGCATGTAGCTGAAATATTAACTAAACTCCAATACAAAAAGGCTGCATGGCGCCCTTGGCGAAACATGATTTAGCACTTCTTTGAACATATTCCAAACAGCTACGCCCCAAATATCTTCAAATAAGTATTTATTTATTTTAATTACCAAGAATTGAATAATAATCACTATTTTTTTTAGGACAATAACACTTCTCCCAAACCGAGACACAAACCTCCAACCTTTGCAATAGAAGACAGCCGCACTAACTGCACTAACTATCAGTATAATATTCCCAGTATAGTATTTTCAGTATATTAAAGACAGCTGTGGTTGAATAACCTGACAGGGAAAAAGGAACACGACCAAATCTTAAAACATCCCGAACTCCAAGCAGAAATCTCACAAAAACTTAATAGAAAAAATTAAATTCAGCCAAAAAATTGTAATTTTATCTCATATGAGTTACGTCCAGTTTGGTCCTTAACTGCTCTAGCTCTACGTCTGCATTGAAATGAGATGTTCTGCACACCACGATGGTAAATGTGGCTGTTAAGGTTACTGCTGCCTCAGAATCTCTCATTCTGTCTGATCTTTGTGGAAGATTGTTCTCTGACTTGATCTATTGGTCACCTCCAACTGTCTTGTATGAACCGAGCTCAGATCCACAAGAACTTGAATAATTTAGAATACATTTGACAAAAACAATCATAATAAATTTGAATTTTGCCCGGTTTGATGTTTTCCTGTGGAGCGCCTTGAGACGGCCGCGATTGCAAATTGGTGCTTTATAAATAAACTGAATTGATTTGAATTGTTCAGCAGACGTGTTTTCTCCCTATTGCATCACTCCTGAGATGCAGGTGGTTCCTGACACCACGCCGTTCTTATTTGCCCTTTTCTCTCATTCAGGAATAAATAGTTAGAATTTAGATTAACAATTTGACAACTGGACAGAAACGCTGCAGAAATAAACACAACTATATGAGTTTGTTCCCTTTTTTCACAAGTTTATCCACATTTTTTGATGGATAAATCTGTGAACTTTAAGGTTTGCAGGATACCTGTTTTTGTTTTTGTGCTTAGCCATGGAGCTGCATGACTCAAGCTGTTTAAACTCTGCCAGTTATAGTTTGGAAGACTTTTGTCAGAAAATAAACTAATGATTTATGTGTCTGCATTCCCCTTAAATAAAACCTTAAAGTTCATAAATGATGAAATGTACGGATTTTTTTTTAAATAATAAGCTAAATTATTTGTGCTGAACCCTTTTGCGATGATTTACTTTTTTCTGACTCTTAAAAAGAGGTTTATTTTTGTACAGATCGATCTGATTGGTTTTGTCCTTTGCAGAGGTCCAGGATCCGTATGCCGTGGTGGTCCTGCTGGAGAAGGACCTGATTGTAGTGGATCTGACACAGAGCAAGTATGTGATTCACTGTTTTACTGGCAGATTTCTATCACTGTCTGATGAGGAGAACAGAACACAAACAATATAAGAACGTTTGAAGATGTCGTGACAATGTCTAGTTTTAAAGTCCCACTCTGATCGTCTTTTGATCTATTTTCAAATCGTCTCCAGTGTTTTTTTTTTTTATTATAATAATGTCGTTTTAAGCCAACATTTAAAAAAAGTAATTTTCAGGACATTCATTAGAAATTCACCTTTAAGTTTGTTGGCTTGGAGCAACCCCGCCCCCTTTCCCCTCCCCGTTGCTTGTGGCTCCGCCCAACACATTTTCTACGCCATAATTGAGCTCTTTTCTAAACTGCATTTCCTCATCTGCTCCTGATTAACAACGATTTGAATAAAGAAATAATTATAATTAGTGCTTTCAATTGGTTTAAAAAGATATTTGTGATTAATCCCTTTTAATCACGATTAATCGCAGTTTTTACTAGCTAAATTTTATATGACAATATGCAGCTTTTGAACAAAAGCAGACCAGAGAGAAAATTTTTCTTTGATTTTTAGTGTCCGAATTTTTTTAATTTATCAAGTGTTAACCCAGAAGTACAATTTGTGTGCACTAAAACACAGTAAGATAAGCAGAACTCTTAAGATTTTATGTCTGCAGTATTACTCCAACAAAGCAAAGATGCTGACAAACAGCCATAAGAAACAAACGTTTTGTATTTTTCTGCTCTTTAAATTGTCCAGCTTTGTGTGAAAAAACAATCTAAACTGAAAAAATAACAAGAATAAAATACTAAAAACTGGTTGATTATTTATTTCTTTTGTACATGACCGTGTTTAAAGTGGGATAATGTTCGACAAAGTTTGCTTTGTTAGAAGTTAAGGCTCACCATGGAAGGCCTGTGAAACGGAGGACTGAAGTGTGATTAATTTATATTAATAAATATTAACATGTAAATTATCTTATATTAATCGTGTGTGTTAACAATGACACACTTATCATAAATGCAATTTTGCTTAATTTTCTTAGTATTTGTCCTCCATCATCAAAAAAAATCCACAAGAACATTTTAAAACACAATTTCCATCGGAGTGGGTCTTTAAGACGATTCCAGATTAAACCTGAAGCCAGAATGACTCCTCACCTGTCCGCCTCGTAAACAAGTGGTTCTTCATCCATGTGCTGATATTTACTCATTCCATCCTCGTACTTCTGTCTTCCAGCTTCCCTGTGTTTGAAAACCCTTATCCCATGGACGTTCACGAGTCTCCGGTCACCTGCACAGCCTATTTTGCCGATTGCCCCCCAGACATTATACCCATTCTGTACTCTATAGGAGCCAAACACAAAAAAACAGGCTACAGCCAAAAGGTAGGAAACAAAAACACAAATATATGTATTTATAAAGCTGCTTTGGTCTGTTTGTTATTGATCGTTTCTGTTTTAAATTAAACATAAGTGCCAACAATATAAAAGTTAGTAGTTTTTTATCTTTTGGGGACAAACCTTAAACTGTTCTTCTAAATCCTCATATTTTATGAATTTTAATGGTAAATTTTCTCACAAAACAAATCTACCAAACCAAAGTCAATAATGAGTTTTCATCCACGTCTTATTTTAGCCAGTTCACTTTTGTGTTTTCAAAAACGAAGCTTGGTGGCGTTGTGGGTTTCTGAACAAAGAAATAAAAGGAAAAAAGAAAGATGATATAAGTAATCCTCCCTCTCTCTCTGGGATCATGTCAGGAGTGGCCGGTCAGTGGAGGATCATGGACATTAGGATCCCACACCTATCCGGAGATCATCATTACCGGGTAGGTCAGCCCAAAATGGGTTGAAATGGCTCCAAGCAGCTGGAAAGATCTAGTTTGTGAGAAAAGTCTGCAATAGTATGGTTGCCATTATCATTATGGCAGGTCCAGATGGCTGTGATTTATGCCTGCAGTCGTAGGTACTTAGAAGTCTGATTTGAGACCTTTCAAGCCTCGGGAGGGGGCGGCGCAGGAGCGTGCGGCGGCGTAAGGGGTCGACAGAGATGTTGATGTGCTCTGAAGCTGGCACAGCAGGTGGTGTCTTCTTCATCGGAATGAAACTCCCAGATAGCAGCAGCAGTCTGGTTGAGCCGCTCGTCCGCTCTGAAGTGGCAATATTTTCTGTGGAGAACACAGTGTGAAAACTCTTGAAATATGCCGATTTTCATGCCTGTGATTAAATTAAGCGGTCTGAGCTGGTAGAATGTGCTGGCTGGAAATTCAAGCCATTTGAAGAAGTGGTCTGAGGAACTCATCTAACGTTTCCAAGATTTGCATCACTGCTGATTTGGTGTTCAGACATGCAACAACATTAAAAAACGTGTTTGTCTTCTCTCAAATGGAACTGTTGTGTGTTTTTCCAGACATGCTGATGGATCGGTGAAGTTCTGGGACGCATCTGCATGTAAGCCTTCCCTTCTAATCATCTTTACTCTGAACAATCCCCTCGTTTATTTTGAGTTTAACTTGCACAACACAATAAGTGATGATCAGAAAAGTCAAGATTTGGTGGTGTAAAAGTTTTTCAAGCTCAAACATCGTTTTCTAACCACACCTATAAGCAAACATTGATTATGACTCATGTTCTGTCGGCTTCTGCCTTCCTATTTTTTTTTTCTGGTGACCATCAGATACAATCTGGTACACACCAGATACTATCCGATGAGCACCAAATACTATCTGGTGAGCAGCAGTTAGAATCAGTTTTTTTCTAATTTTTTTTCTGGTTACTATCTGGTGCGCACTAGTTACTATTTGTTTTTTTATTTATATTTTTTTCTTCTGGTTACTAACTGGTGCCCACCAGATAGTATCTGGCGCACACCACAATATACTATCCACCAAATACTATCTGGTGAGCACCAGTTACTGTTTATTTTCAATTTTTTTTTCTAGTTACTATCTGGTGCCCAACTAACTTTATTTATGACTCTGATTGCTCTTTTTTGAAGTTTAAATATTGAATCAATGTTTGTTTTCTTTATATTTCCTCAAATTTTTCTGCGATACTGGAAATATGGAAGAATTAAGGCTGAATATAAACTATTCAAACATTTTTAACTCAGTGTTTTTTTCAATTCTTTAAAATATACTTGAGATATTTTGGTTTTTATTTATTCAATATGTGGTTTCCAATTAGGCTGATGGTCAATAATGACTCCAAGGAATTTTTGTTTCATAAACACGTTCAATTTTTATTCATTTGAAATTACGTTTTTTACTATCCTTTGCCTTAACTGCAACAACAACCACGAATTTTGTTTTACTTTCATTTAAAAATAACTTGTTAATCTCAAAACATTTTTTTAGTTTGATCAGCTCCCTTTTTTTTAAATTAATTGAAAATTACCTTGACCTGAAGTATATCAATTTGTGGCAACTGCAAAAAAACAAACTCTTTTTTTTTAATTATATTTTGGCGAAATAAGTTAAAGTATGAACAATCTTGGTCCTAAAACAAAGCCTTGATGAACTCCACGTTATCCTGATACTTTACCATCAATTTCAATAATTGAAGTCTGATTTCTAAATAACCTTGTAACCATTTCTTAACCACCCTGTACTGTAAACGTGCATAACTTTAGTCCTGTGACAATAGTCAGTCTGAATTTACTGATTACTTGGTGTTCCAATATTTGATCCGTTTTCTTCACTTACTTTGGCTGAAAATGAACATGCTATCATGGGATGGATAGATAGATATCCCATAAATGTTGAAATGCTGTTGGTGTTGTCAAACCAAATCAGGCACATGACTCAACTTTACGTGAGTTTTTGTTCAAGAAAACGTACTTTCTTCATAAAAGAGCATGTTCCCAAATGCGCCTGAACAGTCACGCTGCAGATGTTGTACAAGCTGAAGACCTCCAAAGTGTTTGAGAAGCCGAAGGCCGGCGAGGGCCGGGCTGCCGAGCTGGTGGAGGAGGACCCCTTCGCCGTTCAGATGGTCAGCTGGTGCCCTCAAAGCCGCATCTTCTGTGTGGTCGGCATCTCGGCCCACATCATTCTGTACCGCTTCAGCAAATACGACGCCAACACTCAGATCGTGGTGAGTTACGGTCTGTTTCTACGGAACTATTCCTCCTCTGTGGAACCTAAAGTTTCTGACGGACGTTTTGGTTCATCTCCAGTCACTAGAGGTGCGCTTGCAGTGTGATTCAGAGGACATCATCACTCCATCAGAAAATGAAAACAATCCCTGCTTCGCGGAGCCGGGCTCCCACTCACCCCAGCCCCACCATCAACACCCGCTTAGTCCTGGCAGCAGGACCCCCGAGGGTGCCAAAGACAGCATCCCCTGCCTCAAGTAAGACCAGCAGAAAGCTGTCCGAATGTTCACTTCAAAAAGCAGCTACAGACGTTTTTCATTAGAAACATTTTGTTGCTTCCTTATCTGATTAGGGTGACAAAGGTGTAAATACAAACTGAATTTTCATCTGCTTTTCATCAATCAAGTCTTCTTTGTTATCATGAATTATTTTCCTAAGGAAAAACTATGAAATGAGCAATAATAATAACAAACGTATGGGTCACCGGGTAAAACTCTCTCCTGATCTTCTCAGGGTGAAGGACCGAGTTGTCCGAGTCCCTCCTGGCTACCAGTCTGAGCTGGTCATCCAGCTGCTGTGGGTGGATGGAGAACCTCCTCAACAGATCACGAGCTTGGACATCAACTCTGCATACGGCCTGTAAGTCTGCAGATCCAGTCTGTCTATCAGCTGTTTCAGCAATTTTAGCTGGTGAAATAGTTAATCAACGAGGTCCTCAAAGACGGATGTGTGATGTTATTTGATTGGCAGCTTCTCCCGAGCCGCTTTCAGTGGAAGGAATGTGGACTTTGAATAAGCTCGCTCATGATTGGTGACAGTAGTTCCTCTAAAAAAGACCGACTCGGACCAATCATTGTAGATGGTTTCAAAATGGCGGCGGCCGTATCAAGAAGCCACTGTGATGGCTTTGACTGGATTTTGCGAGGGCCAGAGTTTAGACATTTTCTATAGGTGACATCAACACCTTGTTTTTTATGGTATCAAGCAGAGAGTCATTGGTCCAGTAATTAGTCTTTGAAATGACTTGGCCTGGATTTGAACTCCTGACCTTCTAGTCTCAGGACAAACACTCTACCACAAGGCCACTTAGTTGGTGATTTATTCTGGATCCAACAAAATAAATGGGCGATAGAGCGCCGTCCAGCGGCTGCTGCCCACCACTGACAGAATTTCCCCACTGTGAGAGTAATAAAGGATTTGTTTGATTGATTAAAGTCAATTCAGTCGCCATTTTTCCTTGATACAGCCGTCGCCATGTTGGAACCAGATGTAGTCAGTAAACAGTGATTGGTTGGTCTGAGTCATCATTTCCATAGCAACCCCTTTCTCCAATCAAGAGTAAGCATGTTAGAAGACCACACCCAGAATCTGTCAGTCAAACGCTTTAAAGGTTTGACGTGATACCATCTACTTTTATTGAGGCATCTGACTGGCCAGTTTATAACGTTAATAACTTGGGCTACAGCAACAATACAGGTACAAAAAGGTATCAGAGCAAGAGTGACTGGGTTATAGCTGTTTATTTCTCTGTAGACGTCTATGGGATTTTGGCTTATACAGTCAGTGGTGACAGTTAATGGGACTTTAACTTTAACTAGAACTTTCTCTGATGGGTCGAGTGGAAACGAGCAGAACACAGGTGGTAAAACCGAAGGAATGTGTTGGCGTGACAACAAATTCTGCCCTTGTGTGCGTGTCCAGCTTGGCGTTTGGGAACCTCAATGGTCTGGCCGTGGTGGACTACTTGCAGAAGACAGTGCTGTTGTGTATCTCCACACTGGATCTATACGGGGCCACCGATCCCTACCAGCGCCTTACCCGTTCCCCGCGCAGGAACAGGCAGTCCACCTCAGGTAGCACTCACACTCTCAAACGCTGACCCGCCTCTGTACACAAAGGTTTGAAAATGCAGCCGTCACATACACACCACAGTTTCCTTCCTTCTATCCTGTCTCTTTCTGTCTGTTTTTCTCTGATCTTTCAGGCATTGTATCTAATTTATGAAACCATGAATAACGTTTGTAGGCCAAGCCTTTTTGTTTGATTTTATTTTTTATGTTCTGTTTCTACTTTTATCTGGATTATGTTGATAAACTACAGGTATGAGAAGTAACATGCAAAAATGGGAAAATAATCAGTTTAAAATGAAGATCCTCTGAGATCCAACGAGAAAAAAAACTCCAATGAGCCAAATAGCCGCCTGAAATGAGTGGAATCTCTTCTTCTGTTTCCTCCTTTTCTCTTTCACAATAACACAACACAGGAATACCTGACACCGTGTTATGAGGTGCATGTCAAAAGGTCATATCTCATCCAACATTGGCATTCTTATGCATGTTGCCATTTGGTTTCTCTGTTTGCACTGTTAATAGTTCTGCTTGAGCCCAGATCTGTTGGTGAAAGCCACAGAGGTCTTGTTGTTCCTCCTGACCCCCGTCTGCCTGTTTTCTGCTGCTTGTCGTGACTGCAAATGTCCTCTAAGCAAATGATTTAAACATGTTACACCGATAATCCAACCAACAGTTCATCATGTTTGTGTGCCCAAGTCTGGGTAGATGTGGAGGGTTGTGTCAGGAAGGACATCTGATATAATATCAAAATCAAATCCATCATATTGATCATGAATATCACAGACAGAACCTTCGAACCAGATCAGTCGACGTCCAACTTAACAATGACCAAGGAAATTAGGAGTGTAGGACTGAGTAAGAACTTTCAATGTGGGGACTTTGAAAGAGAAAACTAGAGAGTTGTAGACATGATGGACAGAAGAAAGGTGGATGTCGTAAATGTTTAAGAGACTAGATGGAAAGTGAGACAGAGCTTCAGGTCGATTTATTATGTTTTGGGGATGGATAGAGCAAAAGTGCGGTTTTATGCTGAGAAACAGAACCACAGATGTAATATTTGCTTCAAGGATACATCAGGAGAAGAACAGAGAAGGAGCTGCATTGTGGAGAAAGTCTTTGACAGGATACAGAAAGGAGCTGTGGTTTGGATGAGGAAGCCTGGAGTGACAGAGAAGAACATTGGAGTTGTTGAGAACATGGATGAGAGCTTGAAGACAGTGGTGAGATGTTCTGTAGGTCTTACAGAGGAGTTCAAGGTGGAGATGGGACCAAGGATCAGCTTGAAAATCCTTGTATGCTGTGGTGAAGGACAGACTGACAGATGAGGTCTCTGAGGACCATCATGTTTGCAGATGACATTGTGATGTATAGCGAGAGCAGGGACCAGGTGGAGGAACATCTAAAAAGGTGGAGGTTTGCTCTGGAAAGGAGAGGAATAAAAGTCAGGACAAAGAGGAACTCAAGAGGAACAATGAGGTTACAGGGAGCAGAGAAGAAGAAAATGGAGGACTGCAACAACTTAGTGTAGGAAAGAAGTGGAGAGGCGTGTGAAAGTAGGATGAGTCCAACACATTCTCATTTCCAAGTCTTCACATATTGACAATTGGCTAAGGACTTCTCCACGTCACTTTTTGACGTTTGGGTTTCCCTAACTCGTAGTTTTCTAGCTGTTCCAATTAAATCAGGGGTCCAGTCATTTTGTCGGAAGTGGTACCAGACGCAGACCAGTCTGCAGGATGTGGCTGGTACTGGTACTCTAACCCTAACTTGGTTTGTAAACTGGTACCGCGTCTGTAAGTGTACACACGTGGTACAAGGATAGTACCAGAATCACATGGTTCCGGTGCCGAGTTAAGGTCAGGGTACCGTTGCAGTACGCGTCCCAGTACCGGACTAATACCTGGAGGTTGGGGAGCCCTGATTCAAATGCAGCAGCCAGCACGTCAAAAAACAACAAGTTGGGGACACCCAAAATGACAATTTTTGACTAGGGGGGTCCTTAATCAAACGTCATTATGTGACGACGACTTGGGGATGAGAACGTGTTGATGGAACAGTTGGAGGGAGATTTCAGGTGTGATGTGTGACCAAAGAGTGTCAGCAAGACATGAATGATCAGGATGTATAGGATCAGGTATAAATCCATCAGAAGATCAGAACGTGATAGATGTTCTGGAGATAAATGCATGGAAGCAGATAGAGGTGGTTAGAAACATTGAGAGGAAGAACAGAAGGTGGTGAAAGGATGCTGAGGTTGGAACTACCGGGAGAGAGGAGGACCAAAGAGGAGAAGGTGGTTGGTGTGAGTGAGGAGAGGCTTAGATAGAGGCAGATGATTCACTCCCAAAAGGAGCTGCCAAAAGCAAAGAAGAAAGTGTTACATTGATATAAACCCACAAAAAGATTATTAATTAGCTCACACCCTAAACAGCTATTTACAGCTGTGCAAGGGACTCATTTTAGAACTCTTCAAATGATCTTTAGAGCAGGATGTTAATAAAACTGAATGGGCTGAGACCTTTAGAGATCAATATTTTCACATATGCTGTTTCAGAATTATTATTGACTTCACTAAATGGCTTTAGATGCAGGGCCATAGGGGTCACATTTTAGATGGAAGTAAACAGTAAAAGTGTTTCTGTCAGTCTCCTCACTGGTGGTTTATAGTTTACACAAAGTAGTGCAAAAATGTCAATACACAAAGTGTAAGAAAACTAATTTAGGTGCCTTTATGAAGCTTCTTGTGCTTTCAAAAACATTTTTAGCTGTTGTTACATTTGTGTGTTTGTATGCAGTTTTGTGTGCACAATTATTAGGCAACACTAATTTTGATTTAATTTTATAATGTTATGTTTTAACACATTGACTTTGATCATTTAAAAGACAGTTTACTAAACGGTATATGACCAAGAGCAAAAGAAAATATTATTATTTTGGGTTATCACTTGCAAAATGCTGAAGTTTACAGATGAAAAAGGTAAATTAAACTAAATTAAGGATTTACGGATAATAATGCACATTGGCACTGTTCTATTTGTAGTGTGCAAAAACCTAGTTAGAGGAGATCCTCACATTCTCTCATATGAACTGGTGCAATAACAGCAAATTTGTTAAGTCAGACTTCAGTGAAACAAAAGACGTAATAAGTGGTGAGTTCACCTCGTTGACTGAGAAAGACCTGGTGTTTTTTTGCTTATACTTTATAAAATGTGACCTCTCTGAGAAGAATTGTTAAAATCTATTGGGGTGTAGTTGCCTAATGATGGTGCACACTGTCATATTACCTTTAACTAATCACTAGAAAACAAAATGTGAAAATATATTTTTTTGTTAATCAAGAGTTCACTAAGAAATGTGACAAACATGTTCTTTTAAAAGGGACATTTACAGAATTACAGTTATGCTCTTTTTATTGTTGTATGTTTATTTAGTCATAGTTGAATATAATTACAAAAAGTGTAGTGTTTTATCAAATTCATTCTGAGCTTTATCTCTTAAGCCTTAGTCACAACTGCCCTCATGAGTGGATACGGGCCGTCTGCTAGTGAAAAATGGTGGAACCTGTATGGGAGAAATATAAGGTCGTAGGTCGTGAAGCCATAGAGAGGAAAGTTTATACATGTTTGTTCTATCAGCAACAGTTCGTAGTGAACACTAATGCTGCGTTCACATCGTGGCCCGCCCCTCTTTTGCCGCGTTGTAAATTTGCCGCCTGGCTTAGCTTGACCCTGCAGCCACATGTGAGAGGAGCTATTAGCTGATCGTTTTAGCCTGCTCGCTACATGGAGTGGTGTCTGTGGAAATCTCACTTAGAATGTATGGAAGACACGGATGATGTGGAGAATTCCAGTTTATTTATTGCACGGGTCTCTAACTGGCGGCCTCCGTCCTAATATGAAAGTTCAATGTCTACTAAGCAATATCTTCTGCTTGTCTACACTCCTTTGATGATAGCTTTATGATGTTTCAGCTTTATGCTTAATGCTTTGCAATTGCTATTGTTGTTGGTCGCCAGAAAAGTCCTTAGCAACAGTTGCTAGCGTTTTTTAACAGGACACGCAGAAGATATTGCTTAGTAGTACATAGACAAGACCACATGTTCAATAAACTTGTTCAGTAGACATAGACAATGGACCAAAGATATAGACAGTGGATGCATAGACATATTTTTGGTACAAATGGGACCCCATACGGCCCAGACTCTGCCTTTGGTGGCCCCCAAGGTAAATTGAGTTTGAGAACCATGATTTATTGTGAAGAGTTCTCAAAAAACATTGGTTACATGTACACATATCTAGGTTCATGAGATCATTCTGAGATTCCAGGAGCTAGTTCCCTCTCACTCCGGAGGCTGTTTTCTACGACCCTCCACAGACCCGAACAACCCAAAAACCCCCAAACAATGTGACTAAGGCTTAAGTATTTGTGTGTTTACAGCAGTTTTTGTACAACTTACAGTCAACTCAGCATTTCTGGGGTTTGCCGGAGAAGCTGGTATTTCCTGTCTGTCTTCCCCTGACACTAACCCAGTTGCTGCTTGCTCTCACTTTCTTTTCCACTCTAAGTCTGTGTGTTCTTCTCTCTCCCCTCCAACACCCCCTGCCTTCCCTCCCCAAAATCTCTTAACGCTGTTCCATCTTTCTCATCCAAACTCTTTCCCTCGTGTCATCAATTTTTTTCCTGGGTTTTTGTGCTAATCTGCCTCTGCCTCACCTTCTTCTTCTTCCTTTCTGCCCTTATAATCTCACCTCTCTCCGTCTTCCATCCTCTACTTTTCTTTCTGCCCTCCTCTCCCCCCTCCTCTGTGGCTGCCGATGTGGGCATGTGGGCCTGCCTGACAGAGTTTTGCATGCGCGGCCTGTCTAACTTTTATTCAGATTCAAAGAAAAGGATCCGTACATCCTATCAGAGTAAGTCTGGCCTTCCTACCACTGAAGCTGTTGGGATTCGGTGTGTGTATGTGCAGAAAAGAGGGGGATTATGGGTGAGTGTTTTGCCAGGGACGGCGTGTAGACCGACGGTGACAAACCAAAGAGATGATTGGAATAATGATTGCTTCTGATGTTATGGCATCCCATAACATGGTTTTTGCTCCATGAAGAACATTTATTCCAGTCATGTCTGCAGTATGTCCTGAGCAGAAAGAGACTCACTCCTGGAGTCTGTTCACTGAAGGCAGTTATAAATATTAAATGTTCCATGTGATGTATATTTTAACTGAAGCATATTCATTGGGGTGAATAAAGCCTTGCCCATGGGCTGAGCCTAAAAAGGCTTTTAGTAAGTGGTTACAAAGGAATTCTTGATTCCAAACTCCAGTAAATGTTCAATCGGAGTGCTTTGCAATGTCTTCAGTCTGTTGTGCAGCCAGTATAATTCTTGAAAGCAAATTAGCATTTAGAACCTTAGATATAAACTGAAAAACTCTACCTAAATTGTGAGAACTCCTAAAAAAATAGCGTTCTGACCAAAGGGTAAAAGAGGATAAATATCAGCATTTCATGAAGTTCCTCTGCTATAACAGTGATAGGGATTTGGGATTTCTTCGTGGCCTGTGCTCGATGCATGCGATCGGACTTGAAATCATTTTGTTTGGACTTGTGTTTGATCTGTTTTGTGTTTGTGTGTTTACCCTTTTTATTATTTTTTTGTGTGATTTGCACTAAAAACTGCAGAATTATTTGCATTTTAGTGCAACCCGGTTCACATCATAAAACGGTGTAACACAAAGCCCACCAAGAATCAGCCACTGTGCTGCAGGAAGACAAAACCAACGGAAACACGAGTTTTTTTGTGGAAAAGTTTCACACATTGAGCTTCCGGAAATTCAACAGATTTCAGACTTGGCAACGACTTGTGTAGGTAAAGAAATAATGTTTTTCTGTCATTATAATTTAATTTGGCTCCACACGTTTTTCTTTTTGTACAGTAAAACATTGCAGAGTGCTGATTGTTTGCAGTTTTTAGCACAAACCACCACATTTGTGACCATGCCAAGTGCTTCAACAAGTGCCATTTGTGACTTTTTCGTAGAGTGCAATCACAAAAGAGCTGAAATTATTGAATGCAATATACAGTGTATTGTATTTCAAATATATATTCAGCATCAAATTTAAAATGTTACTGTGACCTCACAATTTTATGAATGTCCAGTAAAATGTTTCATGATATTTATGTGAAGACTCAGCACATTCTCATACACAAGTTGTCACATATGGATGTTTGGTTAAGGACCCTCCACGTCACTTTTTTATGTTTTGGGTGTCCCCAACTCGTCCTTTTTTGATGTGCTGGCTGTTCCCGTTAAATCACGGGTCCCCAACCTCAGGGCCGCAAATCCGAACTGGTCCAGTACCTAGACGGGGAGCGCACCAGTACCCTAACCCAAGGTAATGGCAAAAACTTAGCGTCTGGTACCCCTTCTGGAACCACATCCGGTGCAGGGTTAGAGTTAGGGGACTGCAATTGGGTACTGGTACTGGACACATCCCAAGGACCAGTCTGCGTCCGGTACCGGATCCGGTACCATGTCCCAAGGGTTGCGGGCCCTTCATTTTATGAACAGCCAAAAAATGATGTATTGGTGACACCCAGAACATCAAAAAGTGACACAAAAGGGTCCTTAACAAAACGTCAGTATGTGATGACTTGGGCATGACAGTGCGTTGGAAGACTGATAAAAGTAGAAAAAGTTGGGAGAGTGTGTCTTTTCATCATCTTCAATAAACCAACACCAGTCTGTCAAAAGGATTAAAGATTTCAGAGTTGATGTGGATTCAACAACTACAATTTGACTTACAAAGGAAGCAAAACTCTTGAGCAAGTTGACCTTAAACAATAAACATCTAAATAAAACTCAAACAAACTGAGGATGTTTTTGGACAGAACTGCTTGGTCCTTACCAGAGTTCATCCATAGATTAACTATTTTTGTGACAGTTAAAATCAAATATGACAATGACTCAAACTACACATTCTCACTCCCAACTCGTCACATATGGTCGTATGGTTCGGGCCCCCTCCACGTCAGTTTTTGACGTTTTGGGTATACCCAACTTGTTGTTTTTTGACGCTCTGGCTGTTCCCATTAAATCATGGATTCCCAACCCTCGGGCCGCGGTACCGGACGGGGAATCGAGTGCGAAACCGAACATAGTCCCTAGCAAAAAAAAATATTCTTAAGTATAGAAAAGTATATTTCCCAAAGTGTACCAAGAACTCTTAAAATGTATGTTGCCAGTTTACTAACAAGTATACTTCTTAGAATTAAATTGGCCCACTTTTAGTTTTAAAAAAGTATACTTAGAAGCATACTAAAAGTTATCTTCCTGGTATAGTATTGATTCACTGGCAGTAAACTTTAATGAAAGTACACTTTGAAGTACATCCAATGTAGCTTTTAGGGTTTGCTTTTAGTTTACAAGTAAAAAACCTTCTACTGATTAGTGTATTAAAATACATTTTTAGTATGCTGGAAATATCCAAAGAATACATCTACTCCACTTTTAATTCTGTGTAAGAAAATATTTAAGGACAGTGACAAATATAGGCTAAATATATTTAGACTTTAGGCTCATTCATTCTTCCCTACATGACTTATTGTGTGGAGGTGTGGGGAAGGAGGTGTGGGGAAGCACATACAAAACATCTTTAAATTCAGTCTCTCTTCTTCAAAAAAAGCTATAAGAATAATCACCAACTCTCCTTACACTGAACCAACAAATCCACTTTTTATCAAATTAAAACTGTTGAAATGTTTTGACTTGAATGATTTCAAAATAATCCAATTCATCTTCAAAGTATAAAACAAACAATTCCCAGAAAGTATCCAAAAGCTCTTCCAGTTAAGAGAAAATAAACATACGCTAAGAGGTACAAACATCTACGTCAAACCACCTGTTAGAACAAACATTAAACTCCACTGCATTTCCACAAGGGGGTGCAGTTATGGAATAACTGTAGGGAAGATATAAAAAGTTGTCAAACCTTACATAAATTAAAAATATTCATCAAATGTAATAAAATCAATAAATATGAAGACATTGGTAAAGATACAGTATGTTGAATGTTGTATGAATATTTGTAAATATAAATGTCGTGATTGTTTTTCGCTGTTCTTTTCACTAATGAAATGTATTCTTTTTTTTGTTCATGTAGCTCAGTATGGTGAATGAGAAATTGTATATTTAATTTGGGCTGAAAAAAGATCAAAGGGGCTTGGAGTTGATAAGCTATTAGCTTCATCCAAAGCCCTTTTTCGAACTATGAACATCTCTTGTTGCATACAAGATTAATTGTGGGAAAAATTGATTTGTTTTGCTTTGTTTCTTGTTTGTATGCTGTTGCTGTTTTCATTTTTTTTCTGTTTTATGGTTGTTCTTGTTCGAAAATAAAAAATTATATAAAAAGACTTGTAGTATATTCCAAGTATACTTACCATTAACTTATGAACTTGTAAAGTTCACCTCTAATACGTGCCCAAATTTTTTATTTAAGGTTTTATTTTCAAAAAGTATGCTTAAAACACACTTGAGTGTACCTATTTTTGGTAAGGAGTAGCGGATGCGATAATGGACTGGGACTGGGATACGGTTAGGATTTCGGTCCGATCACTATCCGGTCTGCATTAGGAGGGTTGGGGACCCCTGATTAACGTCTGTAGCCTGGTACCAAGCAGCCCTCGGACTGGTACCGGTTCGTGACCCGGAGGTTGGGGACCCCTGATTAGCGTCTGTAGCCTGGTACCAAGCAGCCCTCGGACTGGTACCGGTTCATGGCCCGGAGGTTGGGGACCCCTGATTAACGTCTGTAGCCTGGTACCAAGCAGCCCTCGGACTGGTACCGGTTCGTGACCCGGAGGTTGGGGACCCCTGATTAACGTCTGTAGCCTGGTACCAAGCAGCCCTCGGACTGGTACCGGTTCATGGCCCGGAGGTTGGGGACCCCTGATTAGCGTCTGTAGCTTGGTACCAAGCAGCCCTCCGACTGGTACCGGTTCGTGACCCGGAGGTTGGGGACCCCTGATTATGGCAACAGCCAGCACTTTTAAAAACGGGTTGGGGACACCCAAAACATCAAAAAGTGGCGCGGATAGAGCCCATACCAAACGTTCACATATGTCGAGTTGAGAGTGAGAATGCGTTGGTCTCATCAATAAATGTGGTAATGGAAGAAAGTGGAAACACTTGGACAGATTTCCACCCAATTGAACCAGTTCTGGAAAACCTCCTGAAAACTTAAAGGTGACCTCTGAAAGATTGTTTTTGGAGCCTCGTAAGGTCGACACTGACCAGTATGACTTCTGACCTGCAGTCTGTTTGGTCCAGACAAACTGATGATCTCTCTGCTCTTCTTCCTCCTCCTCTCGGCTGCTCCAGGCCTTACTGAACTCACTGACAACCAGCAGTCTACCGACATGGACAGAAGCAAGTCGCCCACTTCAGGTAACCTCCTCACTCACACTGGTGGCTCCTCCAGATCCACTCTCCATACGTGTATCATTGGCATGTTTTACCTTTGCTGGGATTAGGGCTGCCACAAGCGATTATTTTATTAGTCGACTAATCCCCGATTATTTTTACCGATTAGTCAACTAATCGGGTCAAGCGCAAAGTTGATGTAAAGCACACATCTTAACCCTCACTAGCTTTGAACTAGCTAAAAATAAAGACAATAAAAATGATTGTTTATTAAACTTTAAATGAATCATATTGCCTCTGTCCTTCAGTGGTTTCTCTGATTTAAACCAGATTAAATCAAATAAGAGAGATAAGGAATATACTTTCCATCAAACTAATTTTGACAGATGCTCCACCCCTCAAGATGACGAAACAAATTTTTTATATAAAGGGTGTATAGCAGGAGTGTCAAACTCAATCACACAGGGGGCCAAAATCCAAAACACACTTTAGGTTGTGGGCCGAACAGGATAAACATTTATTGAACACTCTGAAACTACATTTTTAAAACTTTAAAACTGTAACTTTTTAACATAATTATGAACTAGATATATAGCATTACCTGTGGTAATGCTAGTGTGAATGTTGTAAGCTGAATTTGCCTGCTGAAGATGCTAGTTCTGATAGCTGAAAACGCTATAGCTGATAGCTAGCTAAAATATCAGACAAATGCCAAATGAACTTAAAAAAAAGGCCAAATTAGCAGAGACAGCTTGCATGTAAATATTAGCCTAAAAAAATTAAAAAAAAAAAAAAAAAACAATTAGCCAAAACACCTAGCATGTAGTTGAAATATTGGCTAAACTCTAAAATAGCCAAAACAATTGTACTAAATATAAAAATAGTCTAAAAAGTTAGCAGTAGCTAGCTAACCATACATTTTTGCATAATTATGAATAATAAAAAGGCAGGAATATTATTCTAGAATAAATGGGCTTAAACCTTAAATAACTTTCAATATTTTACTCTTAATAAAAATATATTTTGTCAAAATTATACAAGTTAAAAATAAGAGCAAGATAACATCAGGCTATTAATAACAATAAAATAAAACGATCTGCAGGGCCAGATCTTCCCCCTGGGCCTGACTTTGACACATGTAGTATATAGGGTCAAAGGTCACCTGTCAAAATTAGTTTGATGGAAAGTATATTCCTCATCTCTCTAATGAGGTCGACATCTGAAAGAAAAAACTATTTTTCACAAAATATAAAGTTTTGGTCTAATTGACTCAAATAATGAAGAAAAGTTCATTTTTTAGTGCTGAACTCTCACAACTTTGTTCAGCTTTACTACACTCTGACTCCATGTAATATAAAGTAACGACTAATTGACTATTAAATTAGTGGTCGATTAGTCGACTAATCGTGGCAGCCCTAAAGATGACTTTAACCACACCCGTCACCGGAGCGTCTGCACTGCAGCTGTGTGAGACGGTAGCTCATGTTCAGCTGTGGTCCTGCACTGAAAAAGAAAATGGATTGCATATCTAAATCATTTTTGCCCATGTTTCCATAGTGCTGTGTAAGTTTTCACAAAGGTAAGAAAGAGGAAGTGTAACTCTGATCATCTCCTGTCCCCGTTTGTTTAAGCTTTTATTTGCATGTTTGCTCTGAACTAACACGGATAAAACAGCTGGTAGCTGCAGCTGACAAAGCGTGGCAGTAACTAACATGACGTCGTGGAGTCCAAACTTACATGTGCGCGTGCTTCAAAGTGCTTAAATATGTATGTTCTAACATGTTTAATATATTATAAGATGCTCCTCTGCTTTTCTGTTGGATAAACAGATCTATACAGAATAAGGCCAGGCGTGACTGTTGTATTGCAGTGTGTTTTTTTGTGTATTCTCTGAGAGTTTGTGAGTTTTTTAATGCAATGCAAATCATGAAAGGAAAGCATAAACATCAGATCATCTTTGGCGTTTTTACATTATGATGGAGTATGTTTGATCTCATGGTTTCAGAGCATAAAGATCAGAAAGGCTTTCATATTTTCATTAAGCTTCATTTCTTTAGCTTTTAACAAATTAAATGCTGTGTACTCAGTTCTGGCTTTTTGGTTGGAGTAGATAGTGTGATTCCAGCCTCCTGCTCTGCAGATTTCCAGGTGAAGCTCAGTGAGAAATCTCAGGGAACTTTTTTAGATATTTTAGGTTTAAACTTTCTGATGATTCTGTATGAGATGCTGCAGAATGAGTCAAACTATGAGGTTTTATTTCTGTACAATGATGAAGCAGTGGAACCAAATGAGTTGAGTTTGTGCAAAATACATTTTAGATAAGGAAAAGAACGAGAATGAGCTTTTATGAGCTTTAAAAACTGTTTTTGTTTTGCTTTTTTTAACGCAAAACTTTTATTATAGTAACTCAAGATAATCATGTTTTCTTATCTTATATGCTGCTATGTTTGATCCCCGACAAATTTAAGTTATGTAAAGATTACAACAGTTTTTTCTTTATTAAATGACTTTTATGTTTATTCTTTTATCCTGTATCTTCTTTTTATTTTTTCAAACGTCAAATATTTAGCTCATAAGCTCCTTAGTCATTCAAATCAGCCTCCTGTCAATTTATTTTAGCTTTTAAAGCTAATTCAAGAGAACATTTCTCATTCTTCGCATTGGTTGCATCACTAGACATCATCACCACTGATGGCAGAGGCAGAGACGCTGACTTAATACTGGATATCAAATTATCCTTGTGACCTTTTGACTCTTTGTTGTGCTAATATTGTTCTTAAGAGTTGTTGTAGAAATCCAGAGGGTTAAGTTACACACAGACATTTTCATTTGGTCGTAATTGGTGTTTTTTTTTTACTTCAGGGGTCACCACAGGAAATCACACGTCTCCATCTTACTCATTGAACCTCATCCACCTACATCGAACATTCAGAGTGACTCACAAATGACTTTTAGGATTGGAATTGTCTTCCTTAAGGTCCTAATGAGCCTTGGATTTGAACCCTTCACCAAATGACAGGCAGACTGGTTCCCTCCTGATGTTAGGGTCTTTGTTCTCTAGAAATCTTAAGGTGCATTCACACCAAACGCGATTCGCTGAGTGGAGACGGCCAGTTTCAATGTTAAGTCAATGGAACAGACTCGACTTGAGGCGATCTGAAGTCCCGTGATGAAGCGCGAATTGGGCAGCGCAGCCAAAATGTAAATATCTGAAGTTTAACAGGTCAGTGCATCTACCAATCAGAAACTCAGCTTTAGGCATGTGACGTTGTCAGTGACTTGATCAACAGGTAAACTATTGATCCAAAGCGAGCGTTTTTGTCCAGAACTTCCTTGTTTTTTCCTTAACACTATGGACAGATCACTGGCTTTCACTCCTGCGGTGGAGCTCACGCCCCCGATATGCTGGCAGACATCAAGTCATTAAAAATAAAAACAAAAAAGGTCTCTTAATTTTATTTTTCTGCCTCAGGTTAATACGAAACAGAGAGCCTTCAAGCTCAGCCACAGAGACACAGAAACACCGTGGAAGCGGCTGTCATACAGACACAGCCCCATATACCGGGAAAATCTTTAATAATAATCATATAAACCCAAACATGGAGACATGATTACTGATGTTTTGTAGAACTCTTCACAATAAATAGACCTGATTTCTCAACATCATCTGTGTCTTCATACATTCTAAGTGAGACACCGTTCCTTATAGCAATCATCCTAAGAACATCAGCTGGTAGCTCCTCCCACATGCGGCCACGGCGTCAAGCTCAGGAACACATTTTTTGACAGGCGACAAGCAGTGAATTCGTTGCACAACAAAAAGAAGTGCGGGGCACGCAAATGTGAATGCACCTGTAGGCATCAGTATCTCTCTGCTGTTGTCAATGTAAGATTTAACTTCAAGTATTGTGTCTGACTGAGCTGCAACTCTGCCTGGACTGCTACTTATGGGACCCAAAACCAGACAAGTATGATAGATGGAATAAAGACCGTCTCCATGACAAGCTCAGAATCACTTTTAAAATCATCATTAATATCAATGTTTGTTGATAAAAACACTTTATCATAATCAAAATACAACTTAGGATGGATTCTTTTTTTAATATGTATTCCCCCATACGCATGCTAACATCGCTTCATGTCTGAAAACGCATTAAAATAAAAAAAATAAAATAAAATAAAAAAGAAATACAGTTTTCCCGAATGGAAATTGTATAGACACCCTGCTGGTGATAGATTTTCTCGACTGGACATGCAAATGTGCCAATACTGAACCAAGTTTTCTAGTTTCTAGTCAATTCTGATAAAAAATAAGAATAATTTGAGTGTTCAGGTCACACAGAACACTGCTGCTACCTGCTGCTCAGGTAAAAGACAGCATCATCACTCATGTCCTAACAGTGATAACCCCGCTTGGCTCTGCCGGTTGCCGTTTTGTCAGAATCTATTCACCTGGGCCTCTCAGGCCAAGGCCTTTAAATAAGTTCAATGTAAACACTCACCTCAGACTATTTGCAAGGGGAGAAGCCAGCAGCCATTTCCTTCATGTTGCAGCCCTCAGAGTCCCAAGGACACCGGCATGCCTCTGTGCCATCAGTCTGCCGTTCTCCATGTAAGCTCTCCCTCAGAGACCAGTTATAAAGAGGGAAGCTTGGGATAATGTTGCACCTGACGTAATGCCTCAGTCCTGTTGTAGGCAAGTCTGAATCAAAGGATCTTCTGCCAATCCAGATGAAAGAAGTACTTTAGAGAGTAAAAACGTGTCCAACTGGAAACAGAAAGGAGTTGAGGCTCAGTTTCAACTGAAAAATGGTCAAACCTGTACGGGGCACAGAGTTGATCTGCACAAAACATCGCAGATCGCTCAGTGAACCTGTAGATTAAAATGTTCATGCACATTTTAATCTACAGTCTTGTTTGCTGCTGTAATGCCACATGGTCGTTTTTACATTATAGTAAAATAAATAAGGCCGAGAATTGATTAAAAATGTTACTAATTAATCACAAACCTGGACAAAATAATTGTGATTAATTGCAATATTATTTTTTTTGTTGCAGAATTTTCTGTAAATAATCAAAATATCACAAAAAAAACTGTACATTTAGAAGATTATTCTTAATTAATGCTGTCAATCAAATAAATCTCAGTGTTTTACTAGGTACATTTTCTATGTCAATATGCGACTTTTGACCAAAAACAGGCCAGAGAGAGAAGTTTTCCTTCATTTTCATTGTCTGAAATGTTTTAATTCATCACGTTTGCTCAGAAGTGTAATTTGTGAGCACACAACACGTTAACAGTAAGAGAAGTAGAACTCTAAAGATTTTAATGTCTGCAGTATTACTCCAAGAAAACAAAGATGCTGACAAACAGCCATAAGAAACAAACCTGCAGACCTAAAAAAAAAGAACAATTTTCAGTCACGTTGCCCAAAAACTCTTTATCACTGAGCAAGCTTCTTTAAGTTTTCTTCATCTTCTAGACAAAAACAAGCGGTAAGAGGCAGCTCTTCTCAGACAGCTGGTTCCACGTGCAGCAGGTTTGTTAGTTCAGACAGGAAATAAGCATGGCGAACATTCCATAAAGCTAAATCAGGGTCAGACAAGCAGAGATCAATCACAAGCATGGGGGCATCCAAGAAGAGAGCAGAGATGTCAGAGTGTAGACGAGGGTCAGGGCAGGCGGCGAGCAAACAGAGATGAAGCAGGATCAGAAACAGAAGATGCTCAGTAATGCAGTCAGGGTGGTACAAACAATACTTCGCACTGAGTGAGGCTCTGTGGGTGTCCTGTGGGTGAGTGACAATGAGAGTCAGCTGAGTGGCATCTATGGAGTGTGCGCTAGGGTTGCTGGGTTGCTGTGTTCAGTAATCTGGAACTGGTTCATGCCGGTGACCGGGGGGGGCAGAGCTCTGACTCCTGATTAATACAGTTCTGCCAAAACTTAGGTCGTCATTTTCCAACTGTACCTCACAGATTATTTAGTCAATACAGTCTCAGCTCAAAATGGCACAGAATTCAACTTGGACTACATCAAAGAACTATACCCCCAGTTCCAAAAAGTTACTAAATGTTCATCACTTCAAAGGCTCTTGACATCTTTTTGCTAATTAATTATGCTGTGTTCAATATTCACCTATTGCAGCCAAGGTCATGAGATTCTGTGCTTTCAAATCAACAAAACCCAGTTTCATTGTTTCTGTTCAGCTCCAGGTCTTTGTTGTAGTTTTGAATTCATGTTGTTTGTCATTATCCTTCACTTGAACTGTTGTCATCAAATTCGTTTTTAAAGGCTTTTGACTTTACAGATGAGAAAGGGATGTTTTCCTTTATATTTCAGCTGCCAACAAGACCGACAAATTGCAAGGAATTCAGTGCAATGTTGGGCTTTTATGGTGTTGTCAAACATTTTCCCTCCTGCTCGTGTTATCCAGTGATATCTCTGAGAAAATGTGGAGTGTCAACAGCGATGAGGTCATGGTGGTTAGTGTCATCACAGGCCTGTCTTTGTGTAATTAGAGATTTGAAAAGTAAAGAATTATGAAAGGTTGAAGGGGATGTGAAGCAGGACACGGGTTAACAAGCACCTCTATCCGAGTGACATTTACCCAGAGAAAGAGGGAAAAGGAGACAGTTTCCAAACAGGATTAGATTGAAGAGACTGTAGTTATCTTTGTCCCTGAAGATTAGTTTTTTCACAGCTTTAAAACAACCCTCTGTTAATTAACAAGTGGTAGAAAACACTCTGAACGCTGTAATCCCTGCAGTCAAATGAGGTGGCACAGGTGTCCCCCGTTTGTGGCTGTTTTTCCACTCGCTGAACTGCTGCGGTCATTAAAGCCTGCCTGACTATCCTTGGCAGCCCAGGTGTGCTGTTACTGCTCACGACCAAACACAGGCTGCAGACAGCTTATTAAGAAAGTCCCGTTCCACCGTGAGTGTCAATAACTGCCGGCTCATGTCTTGTTTTTTTTTTCCTGCTTTTCGTCATTCTTCTCTTGTCATTATAGCCCACACTTGTCCCTGTTTCTTTAATTGTTGTATCCCTGTGAGAGCCGTGCAGCTGCAGCACGGCTCACTTTAAGATGGAAAGGATGGACTAACAAGATGACATGATGGCGGCGGTATATTTAGCCACAGGCGCCTATGGGCGACATGGTAACTGGAACTGCTGTTAAACAGAAAAAGGCTATTTAATAACATTTATAACTTTAAGTTATGCTAAAAAATGAATTAATTGGTTCGTTATGTGGCCCACACTAATACAATCATTTATCAGCCTTCTCAAATTATTTAAGAGATTAATGTGTATTTCACTATTCTCAAAAAAAAAATAAACTTATAAATAAATATCAAATAACAGCAGAAGGAGGAAGAACAGAAATGAGTCATCATATTTGAACCAGTCAATCTGAAGGAGAATTTGTTTAAGCTCAAAGACATTTTTTTTTAATTTCAATAAATGTTCCCTAAGGACCGTTAAAACGTTTTTAACTAAAATCCCACAACCTAAATGTCTTTAAAAAAAAAATAACATTTTTCATGTTGATCTGAAGGCGCTGTTTTCATCTCTTCTTGGTGGGCGTGGCTATTACCCCCCGCTCAGGTTCTGGAGAAGAGAAGATGGTATCTTCACATTGACTGCAGTCAAATGAGCCGCCGTTCACATTTCTGTGGTCAAATCAGCATCACTGGATTTTTGGTGTGAGTTTCATCCAATACTTACGGTAGCAGGACTGAGAACGCTGGAAAATCTCCACCAGACTCCACGGAGCTTCTTGATGTGACCACGGAAATGTGAACGGCGGCTCATTTGACCGCAGTTGGAAAGGATTGTAAATCAATGAAAGAGCATTTTGATGTTAGCTTTGATTATTTTATCAAGAACTCTGAGAAACCAATGATTGAATGTATTGATCACAGTCAATAAACATTGGAGAATTAGCTAAAAGAGTCTTTGGTGAACTGGAAGGAGAAAGAATCAGGATTTTGGAGGAAGTTCTGTCCATGAAGATCTTCACTTCCTCGTCCCAGCTGACATCCGGATCAGAACCATACGGATGGACATTACCCAGATTGATTGATGTTTTTATGTAGCAGCTGTGAAGATTTATGTTAGTGAGACATGATGAGCCATCATAATCAGACAGGGGGGATCAGGGTGGAGCTCCAAAAGCCACGCCCCCTCAGAGGAGATTTTGGAAACAGAGGTTTCAGATCAACATGAAAAATTACTTTTTAAGACATTTAGGTTGTGGGATTTTGGTTAAAACCTTCATAATCATAATTTAAACACTACTTAGCAGCGGCCGGAGAGATCTGGAAGAAGGGCCCGGCGCGTCCAGAGACAGATCAAGGAGCATGCGCATGCGCTCTTGGCTCCGGCTGTTGTGACATCACAATGACTCATTCATTCAAACAGAACGTTTTTGTCAGCCATTTAAAAGGAGAAATACTCAGAAATGCAAAAACAAAACTATTACTTTTTACATTTGTTCTCTTTTATAAGAAAAATGCCACACATACATGTCAAAAACTCATAAAATATGATTTTCAGAATTTGTGATTTGGAGAAGGTTTTAGGGAGCTTTAAATGTTGTGTAAGGCGTCACGTTGTGTTGCTGCTGGGTTGACAGAATGAATGAATGTGCAGGAACTCCAGAAAAGAGATGGTTGGATGGATGGATTACGTAGAGTTTAGATGTTTTTAAACCATAGTATGATTTTTTTTTCTTGGTGGATCAACTTTTTGACCTTCTTAAATCCAGTTGTTTCTCATCTTTGATTCTTCTTCCCAGTTCATCCAACATGTTTGTGTCTTCCTGTTTTCCCTAAACCAGTCTGTGTTCTGTTGGCTCTCCTGTTCCAGTTCATTATCCAACCTCCCTCCACAATGACCCCCGCGTGCTGCCAGAGCCCGTGGCCAGTCTGAGGGCCAGCCACTGCAGTCCAGTCTTTTACTTACTGGACAATGGTAAGAGGAGGGATGACGCTCGGTGCTCGGCTCTTTCCATGGACTCCTGCTTGTGGTTGTTCTTGTGTGACGACACGCAGAGCCGAGATTTTTAGTTCTTTTCTTCTTTTGTTGGGCAAGTGGTTGTCTGGACGTTGCACCCTGCATGCTGTCTCTGCTTCCACACTGTGAGCAACACCACCACTAATTCTTAACACGGGTTCTCGAGTGGCCAAGTGTTCTTAGTTTAGACCAGAGGTCTGCAACCTGCGGCTCCAGATCCACATGTGGCTCTTTTATCTCTCCATGGTGGATCCTTTTCCAAACAGAAAATATGTCATGGAGACTGCCGACCCAGCCATGTCGACCGTCTGAATCAGCCGCTAACCAAAACTACCTAAAGAAAACAAATAAACAAAGACCACAAACTAAGACTACCAACCCCAAAGTAAAATAACAAAACCCAGCAGTGTAAGACTGCTGAGGAAAAAGAACAAAAAAAAAAAATTAAAGAAAAATGAAATTGCAATTTTTAAAATAAGGATTACTTAATTCGCATTTATTTAATTTTCATTTCAAGAGATGCTAGTTTCTTTTTATATTTTTTCTTTTTTTCGTGCCAAAAAAATACATAATTCTTATTACAAAAAAATGAAGGTCATGAATACAAATCCAAATTTCTTAACGGCTAAAGTAAAATTGTACGGCTCCTTAAAGGTTCGGATCAGTAGAAAATGAGCCAAATATCTCTTTTACTGTTAAAGGTTGCCGACCTCTGGTTTAGCCCAATAAACTCTCCAATTTTCATGGAAACTGTCGCGCTGGAATAAGTAAGGACAGAAAAAGACAAATCAGCTGCTTTTCAAAAGCTTGTTAAAATGATCATCCTGAAGCGATGAATTAGATCCTTTCATTCTCTTTGACTCACAATGCGATGACCCATCAGCCAGGTTGCTTACAGTGTAATCAAGCTTCCAGGGATTGTGTTGCCAGGACTACGGCGCGTGTGGCTGCCTTCTGAATGTGCTCCATGCTTAGTGCAGATGACTGTAGGGCGGTTTGTGGTTTCTGTGTTTCTGTGTGCCAGATCTTTGTTTGTAGAACCTATGTTCACTGTTTGAAGATGTGAATCGGTCGTCTCAGGAGGAGGAAGGGGTTGCGTTCCAGCTGGAAACGGCTCCTCTCTCATGTTGGTGCTTCCAGTCCCTCATTCTCTGTGATTTTATCTTCTGGAATCACTCATCTCTGTGGTGAAAAGGCTTGTTTCTGGAGCTACGGCGCTCGGAGTCTCTTGCTGTGTGTCAACAATGCCATGAACCTATCTTGCTGTGCTCTTGGCTAACATCCATCCTGGTCTTGTGTTAAACTAACCGCATGAAACCCAAAGACGAGCCGGCAGCAGGTGCTGATGGATATGACTAATGCTTGCTTTGTGTGCATTTTAGACCCGTAGAAACCCCACTTGTGACGTCAGCCCTGAGAACCGGATGATCATTTGGTCGAATGTTACTCCCCATTCAAGATTCAGAGGAAAATGAGACCTGCAGGCTTTGAAACCATGTTTGAGTCAATTTAAATATTATTCATGATACGGACATGATGGAGGAAGGGCTGGAGTTAGTGCTGGGCGATATGGCAAAAAATTGTTTATCACAATATATCACAATACTGTATATCGTGATATATCATTATTGTGATATATCCTGATATACAATTTTTACCATATCACGATATGTCACAATAATGGTATATAAAAATAAAAATATATACAAAAATGTCATTATTTAATTTTCTCTGACTTTATTTTTTCAATTAGCATGTAACTGAATTGTTTCAAATGAGAAACATTTCCCACTTTCTTAGTAGGAAAACACATTTTTGCACAAAAGTTCAACAATAAAAATAAAGAAATAGAAACGATATTAGAGAATTGGCATGATAGAGACTTTTTTATCGCCCACACGATATGTATCGTCATTTCGCCCAGTACTAGCTGGAGTGAAAACGTACAAAAGAATTAGAGTTTTAACTTTATACAGCAAAGACAGATGTGGGTTTTTAATGTCTATAGTAGAAGTAAAACATGTTTTGTTTGCAGATAATAAAAACAAAACAAAACCCCATAAATCCAGTTTTCCTGCTGCCGTGCAGGAGCAAGAAAGCAGAGGAAGCAGGAAAGGCATGTTTGTGCATTAATAGAGTATTAATGAAGAGGGAGCTGACGTCACAAATGCAGCCCATCTAACGTCAGCGGCTCTCCCCGTAGCTGCAGATCCTCCTAAAATTAGATTATAAAGAGTTGAAACTAACATCATTTGTTGTTGTTTTCTTTTAAATCAGATCTGCAACGTTTCAGGGTTCAATCATTCAAATATTTAAGACTACAATCCAGAGTGAATGCTAACATTTCTGTTTTTCCTTTTTTGTTTAGACATCAATCAATACAATCCCACCAGGAATCTGCTAACAGGAAAATGTGAAATGTTGTGAACATAGCTTTATGTTTGCTTTGATTAAGACCGTCTGTGAAGTGTTTGTGCTGCCACTGTGTAATAGATTTATGAGAACATATTTACTGGTTTGTTTTTATTACTGCAGCTGCGTCGGCTGACCAGGGTTGGAATGAAAATACATCAAAGATCAGCCGCTTTAATCCACAAAGCTCTGAATTTAATTTAAAAAATGGCTAAAGTTATTATTTTTTTAATAATAGAAGATGGAATTGGGATGTTTCAGTGAAATATTCTTCTGTTATGGTTTTAAGATTCTCTACCTGACATTAGTCAGGGAGTAAAGGCTGGAAAAAACACCACTTTAAACTGTTCTAGCTACTCTTTTTATTGAAAAAAATATACTAAAAGGAAATCCCATTTTGATCTCTTTTAGATTTACTAGATTAGAAATTTCTTCCACATGTCAACATCCATCAATCAGAACAAACACACCTATGATTTATAAAGGACAAAACTACTTAAAATCTCATGAGAGTCAAAAATAATCTCCTGACCTAACAATAGTTACACTCATCATTCAACTGTCACTTCACATGTGATACGTTAGTGCATTTCAAAAGTAGAACATGCTTTTCTTCAGACATTTGAGTTTAAATTAGTATATTCTGTGTTTTAGTGGATGAAACAGGTCATCACATCTAATGCCTTAGTCACATGCGCCCATTCGACCTGCGGAGGGCCGCGGCCGCATCTTACCAAGTTTCAATGTTAACCCCATGTAAAGATGTGATCTGATGCGATTTGGACGTCAGGTGTGGTGTGAGGCGAGCGTCAACCAATCAGGGACTCAGCTTTGGGCATCAAAGGGTAGAACAGGGAGATTTAATATGGCGGCTCGATGTGAGGATTTTCCTCCAGAACTTAACCCAATGGGGCCGCGGGGTAACCGGAGACTGTTCCAGTTACTGTTTGGTGAAGGCGGGATACACCCTGGACAGATCATCAGCCTGTCACAGAGTGGCATGAAGCTGGATTGACGGCTAAGATAGCCAGCAGCCCAGTGGACAGCTTAGCGAGCTCCGCTGCCCAGGCTCTGGCAGGACTAGCTACTGTCCAGGCTGCGGGTCGCTGGGCAGTGGAGCTTGCTATGCTTGCTTGTCGGCAGTTAGCTAACTGAATCGTGCAATTGGCCAAAATCCAAAACACGTCAGGATAAACATTTACTGAACACTGAAATTAATAGCTAAACACTGGAATTAAGAGGTAAAAACGTTAAAGCTGATAGCTGAAATTACAGGCTATTTTTGAGTAAAGCTAATATTTAACTACATGCTAGCTGTTTCGGCTAATTTAGGCTTTTTCCAGTTCTTTAGGATATTTTAAAGGTTTAGCTTTTTTCAGCTACATGCTAGCAGTTTTGGCTAACCTAAGTTTTTTTCTTGTTTTTTTGGCTAATTTGGCATTAGGCTAATATTTCAGCTGGCTATCAGCTTCAGCATTTTCAGCTATCAGCACTAGCATCTTCAGTGGCCACATTCAGCTTACAGCATCCACATATATCTAGTTCTTAATTATGATGAAAAGTTACAGTTTTAAAGTTTTAAAATGTAGTTTTAGAGTGTTCAGTAAATGTTTATCCTGTTCAGCCCACGACAGAAGGTGTGTTTTGGATTTTGGCCCCTTGTGCGATTGAGTTTGACACTCCTGGTCTACAGGCTTCCCAAGTACTGTAAAATAGCACATTTAGGGGCTATTTCTTTGCTTTTTTATGTTAGAATTAAAAAACTATCGGTATCGTATCGGCCTGGGAAAAAAAGGAAACATCGATTGATCCCTGCTGCCCCCATCAGGTTTGCCTATTTTTTTCCCGCATACCGCCCATATCCCCCCGCGAGGGTAGTTGTGACTAAGGCATAAACTGTCATACATACATGGTTGGTTAGAGGTTGAAGTCAATCTCTGCTCCAAGTGATTCAAAACATTCTCACCTTAAAGTTTTTGCCCCTCTTTTGCCACACGTCTCCATGACGACCAACAGATTTGTTTTTTTCTTTTTTTGAGACTGAGCTTCTCAACTCCTCCAGTTCTCTACTAACTGCAAAATGCTTGCAAAATGTTTCCCAGAACTCTTTTGGTTGACTTCAGTGTCTTAATGTGGTCGTTGAAGCGACACCTCTGTGGTGTTGGCCTTTTTTTGTTTTTTTGGTTTGTATCTCCATCTCAGACGTCCCAGGCCTCCATGATGATGCAGATCTGCAAGCCAATATTCAGTACTAGAAGCAAGCTTTGGAAATGTACAACCTGCTCTGGAGGTCACTGAATTCTGAATCTAAAATCCGGCCTGGGGCGAGAATGGAGCATGCATTTTTGAGATCTGCAGAAGCACCGATCTGCATGCTTTGGCTCGTTGTTCATTTTGAGTCAGTTTTCTTTTCATTTATTTGGTATTTTTTCCCCCATAGATTATCTGCCTTTTATTTCTTTATTTCATTTTGTTTGAAGGGATTAACTGGTGCTTTGTTTCCTATTCTTTTGTTTCAGTAAAGGGACCCGGCAGAAAATTAAGTCTGCCCACAGATCTTAAGACTGATCTTGGTACGGTAGGCGAAAGCCAGCAGCTTTCACTAGATTTTCTTTTGAATTTTATTAATTTCTGCTTTTGTCATATTTTCTAGGCTTTTTATGTTGTTTTCTTTACTTTTACTTTCCCTGTTCAACCAGCCCATGAGACAATCAGCCTGAAGTCTTTGTCCATTTTCTGCTTTAAATGTGTTTTGGTTTGATCAGCTGTCTCTTTCCTCTACATTTTGCAAGTGTTTCTAAAGGTGATTTGTAACTCATGCCCATATTTATACCCGAGGCTTCCCGATCGCTCCGTCTCGATTGGACCATCCTCTGATTTTTGCTCAGTCTTTCCTCCATCGACAGCCGTTCTGCAGTTTCGGATCACCCACTGCCTCTGCCATTATAACTGGATCATTTTTCAGTCTTTCTGCCATTATGACTGAGTCATCTGCATTACAGATACTGAGCGTCCTCATGCATCCCTAACTGATCACAGCCTGAGGTTTCCCTCTCTGTTTTCTCAAACACTGTCCACTCTTTGAGCTTCTACAGCAAGAAATGTGTCTGGAACCCCTTTATCCCACTGACTTTCTAATTCTCACTGCTTTTCTTTTGCATAGCAGGCACAGAGACTGTTTTATGCCTCAAATTAACAAGTTAAAAATTAAAATGTCAAATTTCAAAAAAGGTTTGTGAGTGTTTTTCCATTAAAAATCCCAGCCAGCAAAGCCAAGGGGACCCCATAGGGTTTAAAAGTGGTCAGAAAATGTAAGTTCCGAATGGGTTCGTCCGGAGTTTCCGTGGTGGCCCACCAGTGTTTATCTACATTAGCTTAAGTGGGGACTCAGTCGGAGCTCCATTGTATCAAGCTAACTAGCTCTGCTGTATCGAGCTAGTGAGCTCCACTATCAACCGGGTGGCTAACGTAGCAAGCTAACCCACTGAGTGTCCACTTGAGTCGATGTAGACAAACAAAGGTGGGGCCACCACAAAAACTGCGTACAAACCCATTTTGGATCCATATTTTCTGTCCACTTTGAAACCTTATGAGGCCACTTGGCTTTGCTGGCTGGAATGTGGGACATTCTGTGTGTCTTTGGGGGGTCAGAAAATAATGATGCTTTGCATCAGTTTTCCTGTTTTAAACTTTGCAGTGAAACCACTTTAACACAGGCTCTCTGCTGGCTTCACATTAATCCTTCAAATTAGCCAACATTACGCTCAGTGAACCCCCTCCCGCTGTGAGACTGGGTGAGTGTGGCACATCAGCTGGGCGGGACCTTCGAGTTTTTCATCTTCACTTTGAAATTGGATCATTTGTGTGAAAACCATTTGAATAGGATTCTAATTTATTCTTGACCAGCAGATGAAATGGAGAGAGAACAGGGAACAACATGTACTCTGCTGCTGTAATGCTGCATGTCCTCCTGACAACAGAGGAAAAGCGAAAGCGGCGGGGAGCCCTGAAAGAACGCCGGCTCCTCCTCTGACCATATGGTCAACTTTAAAAAAAATGGTGCCTATTCTTATGAGGAAAACACATTTTTGCAAGAGTTTTGAAAATGAGTTATGAGGTTTTCATCTTGCAAAGATACGACATTTTAAAGATCCTAAGAACAAAAATCTTACAATAATCACTTCACATGATTACAGCTTAGTTTGTAAATCATAAATGGCAAACATGTCTGAGACAGACTTGTGAAAGGGACCCGCAAGATAGCACCTGACATCATCGGCCAGAAGCCGAAATTATAGCCCAACTCTTCCTATAAACCAGGTCCTCTTGAAATGTGTCTTTCACACTTGGATAGTCCTTTAGATTCAGCATAAAAACTTTATTTACTTTATTTGCTTTAACATGGCATGTTCAAAAACTGAAGTAAATTAAACTTCCTGGAAAAAAAACAAAAAAAAAATCACTTTTCTAACTGATGCTTGTGTCTTCGTCGCCACTTCCTGATACATCTACCGCCATGTTGCAACCTGTCGACAGCGATTAGTCACGCTTTTAGAGGAAGTACTGTCAACCAATCATGGGCGAGCTTGTTCCGGCTTTTTTTAAAGTCCACACCTCTCCTACTGAAAGCGGCTCAGGAGACTCTGTCAATCAAATGTTGGAGGCGGGGCTAGTAGGAGCCACATGCTTTTACTGAGGCATCTGATTAGTCAGTTTATAACTTGAATAACTTATGATTAAAAAAAAAAAAAACATCTTATAAAAAATGTTAAGAAGAATATATCAGAGCAAAAATTTTTATTCCGACAAATAAAATAACAGAAATAACTGTCTATTTCTCAATGGAAGTCTATAGGCCTTCTTGGAACCAGTCGGTACTTCCTGTTTGGAACACGAGGTTGATATGTCCATTGATTACACAGTCTATGGTGTAGACTGAAGTAAACCATGCTAAGGTTCATTTTCAAGTAAACCAAGGTACTTACAAGTCAACAAGAGCGTTCTGTTTGGTCCACATTAGGGTTCAGGTGAGCGTTCACACCTGTCATAGGAGGAGGAACTCTGAAATTAGACTGATTAATATAAAACAGCAGCGTTTATTTCAGGCAAAAAAGCACACTATTCCTCTTAATGCCACTCTAGTGACTTGTTTACTTATGTATACTTTTTTTAGCATCAATTTCTTCTTACTTTATTCATTTACTTTGATTCCAACACAAATTGTACCTAATTTAAATTGTTTTTTTTTTGTTTGATTGCTTTTATGTCCAAAGGACTAGTGGGATACAAACCATAGGACACAAAGTTTTAACTTTTTTTTTTTAAAAAGGTTTAGAAGATGCTGTTTCTCTGATGTGTAGATTAATTTACAGGACTTACATCCATCCGCACAATCTTACTTTTAGAGTCATTCAAAGTTGCAGCTGCTGTAAATGTGTTTTTATCATGGATACAATGCAGAAGTGCAGTTTTCATGTTTGGAATAAACACGGGATCAGATCTGTTCAACAATTATCCTCATGAACAGGTCCGGATTGTGATGTTTTTGTAGATTCTTCCAAAAGTGAATGTGTTTTCCAAGGGTGGAGGCTTTCATTCACAGAAAGAGGAGTAATCACAGCGATTAAAACGGGTTCTTTGCACCCCAATAAAGAAAAAAGCAATTCCATCAGACCTTTTTATCAACCGCAAATGCTTTTAACCTTGGGTTTTTACTGCCACAAGGTTGTCATCAAGGGAAAGGGCATTGTTTTATTTACTCCTGCTTCCCAAGACGAGGAAGAATGAGAGTGGGCCGGCGCTGGAATCACAGCGCCATTAATTACATTTGCTGGCCCCTTTTTTGTTAAAAGTCCGGAATGCAACAAAGGAAAGGCCGTTCGCACAATCCTGCTTCTCTTCCATTGCTTCATTAATAGGGTTGCAAACTAATTATTATGTTCAGACCCTTAATCCCACAAAAAAAGCATAAAGCCATCAACAGACGCTGCTGCCGAGGGGAAACCATGTGAAGGAAGCAACAAATGTTTCTGTAGGAGAAGCTGCAGCTCTTCAGCTTTACACATTTAAATTGTAATTAAAAAGACAGATGTTAGTGTTCCTTTTATAGCACGTGTGTCAAAGTCGAGGCCCGGGGGCCGGATCCGGCCCTCCAGGTAATTCTATCGATCTGGCCCTCCAGATCATTTTATTTTATTGTTATTAATGGCCCGATGTTATCTTGTGCTCATTTCTAACTTGTATAATTTTGATAAGATATATTTTTATGGAGAGTAAAATATTGAAAGTTATTTAAGGTTTAAGTTGATTTATTCTGGAATAATATTCCTGCATTTTTATTATTCATAATTATGTTAAAAAGTTATGGTTTAAAAGTTTTAAAAATGGTATTCTGCTACACTTTTGGACTATTTTGGCATTTACTACGATTTTTTTAGGCTGTTTTGGACATTAGCTAATATTTCAGCTACACGCTAGCTGCTTTGGCTAATATAGGCTTTTCTTTTTAAGATTTTTGGCTGTTTTGGAGTTAGGCTAATATTT